>NC_081554.1:159805955-160105955 GCF_963082655.1 Stomoxys calcitrans | reverse complement strand
TTTGAATAACTAAAACAAGGCAAAAAGATGTCCTGGAATGCCAATTCACTCCTCACTCCTATAGCGATCCCAGGGCGAATTTCAAAACACATACCATACACACTCAAAGAAAATGTGATGCCTGCAAAATGGGGTTGTGTAGCTGATAGAAACTGTCTGTATATTGCCTTTGCAATGCCCCCATTGTGGTTGTCTTTTGGTAGTGAAAACAGGGGCAGCAAGCAGCGAACATGTGTCCTTTTTGGCCATGAAACATAAGTACGCTTACAATTGTGGCATAAGTACTTAAGGGACTTACAATGGCAACATTCAAAGCAAAAAAAAACACACACACACAAATACAAAGAATCCCCCATCTTTAGGTCCTTTGATGCTTGCTGCACAACTACTCAGATATTTAAACATATGACGACTGTCAATACTTATACTGTGAACAGGGACTGCTGCAGTGGCAAATAAGGACTTCCTTTAAAGACAAAATGTTTACTTGTGCGTGTGTAGCAATTTCTTGAGACTATATTGATATCCTTTGGCAGGAAATTTGCCTTATCCCCCACTGACTTGCCCAACTTTGAAATCTACAATGAAAGGATTCTCTAGAGTAACATCTTCTTTACTATAGAAGAAGCATTCAAACACACTCACACACACATACTAAAGGCACACAAACACTCAACACAGGACTCATAACAATTTACATAAAGATTGTTTTTAGTTTTTTCCTCTTTTCATTTTTCTTTTTTCTTGCATTTTATTTAGTTCAGGTTTACTCGATTTGTTGAGCATTTCTGTGTCTGCTTTAGATTGTTTTATTATTTCATCGTTCATTGCAAAAAGGGTAAAAGACTTCATCCTTATTATTGTCCTTTGCATGTGATTTCCTCAAACAAAAAAAAAACTCAGAACGTAATATATCAACGAAACAGGAAAATTATTTTATTTCTTTGTTAAACCCAAAACGAGGGAAGAATTAAGGAAAAATGCGAGGAATACTCGTAATCATAAAATTTTATTGAAGGCATTGGATTTGTTTTCTGTAGTTATCTTAAAGATGCTTTTTAAAGGTTTGAAACCTTAAACCATGGTTGCTCTTCAAGTGAACTTTTATTTGACCAACTAATCGTTGATGGCAAAATTCCAAATTTTTACGAAAATATATAAAAGATGCACCAATTGTGAGATCACTTTTTGTACCCACCACCATAGGATAAGGGTATACTAATCTAGTCATTCCGTTTCTAACACCTCAAAATATTGATCTAGGACTCCATCTTCCTTCTTATATTGGGTTGCCCAAAAAGTAATTGCGGATTTTTCATATAGTCAGCGTTGACAAATATTTTCACAGCTTGTGACTCTGTAATTGCATTCTTTCTTCTGCCAGTTATCAGCTGTTACTTTTAGCTTGCTTTAGAAAAAAAGTGTAAAAAAAGTATATTTGATTAAAGTTCATTCTAAGTTTCATTAAAAATGCATTTACTTTCTTTTAAAAAATCCGCAATTACTTTTTGTGCAACCCAATATATAAAAATCGATTTGTGTTTGTTTGTCAGCCGTTTCTTATAGAATCAGAAACAGCTGAACCGATTTTCTTGAAATTTTCACTGATGGTGCATAATGATCCCGTGGTGAAAATAGTGTACTAAGTTTGTTGATATCTGAAGGGGGGGTGGACCCTCCCCCTAATTTTCCGAAACGCCAGATCTCGGAGACGGGTGGAGCGATTTAAGCGAAATTTTGTGTGCTATCATATAGTACCCCAAAAATAAAAATTTGGTATCCAAATTTCGGATGGGGTACCTAAGGGGACCGCCCCACCCCAAATCCTACCGAACATATATTTAGACCATTCACGACAATATGGGACTCAGATGAAAGGTATTTAGGATAAGAAAACGTATCTGATGTCCAATTGTTGGACCAAGTGTTTGGGGACCCACCTCTCCTCAAAAACATCCCCCAAAGGGGACAAATTTTTGACCATAGCAATATGGGGCTAAAATGAAAGGTCTTTGGGAGTAAGGCATGAAATTTGATATAAATTTCATATATTACCCTAAAAATAAAAATTTGGTATACAAATTTCGGATGGGGTACCTAGGGGGGCTGCCCCACCCTAAAATCTACCAAACATATATTTAGACCAATCACGACAATATGGGACTCAAATGAAAGGTATTTAGGATAAGAAAACGTATCTGATATCCAATTGTCGCACCAATTGTTTGGGGAGCCACCTCTCCTCAAAAACATCCCCCAAAGGGGACAAATCTTTGACCATAGCAATATGGGGCTAAAATGAAAGGTCTTTGGAAGTAAGGTATGAAATTTGATATCAATATTCGGGAAAAGTGTTAATGGGGCCATCACCACCCAAATAGTAAGTATTTTGTGACTGTTGCAAGATGAGGCTAAAATAAGAGGGTTTTTAAAGTGGAACAGGAATCCGATATGTATTTTCAAGGCCAACCTAAAACACCCACCAAGCCGGTCATGTTTGTCGACTATGGAAATATGGGGCTCAAATTAAAGGTATGTGGGAGTAGACCACGTATCTGATATCAACATTAGGGTCCAACTGTCTAGCGGTCGTCCCACCACCATAACAACCCCCAAATAGGACGTATTTGCTCACCAAGACAATTTGGGTCTTAAAGAGAGTGGAACTAAATATTCATAGTTTTTAGGGCCAATACCCCAAACCGGACACATTTGCTGTCTTTTGCAATGAGGAATTTAAATGAGATTAGAAAACATTTGATATCCAATTTTGAGGACAATGGCAATATGGGGCTCAAATAAATAATATGTATTGGATTGCCCAAAAAGTAATTGCGGATTTTTCATATAGTCGGCTTTGACAAATTTTTTCACAGCTTGTGACTCTGTAATTGCATTCTTTCTTCTGTCAGTTATCAGCTGTTACTTTTAGCTTGCTTTAGAAAAAAAGTGTAAAAAAAGTATATTTGATTAAAGTTCATTCTAAGTTTTATTAAAAATGCATTTACTTTCTTTTAAAATATCCGCAATTACTTCTTGGGCAACCCAATAGATATATGAGAATAGAGCACGTTGCTGATATATTTTCCAGGCTTAGGGTTTGGGGGGCCAAAACACCCCTAAATCGGGCATATTTTCCCACCATGTCAATGTAGAGCTTAAATGAAAGGTATTGGGGGGGTAGAGCAAGAATTGATACCCATTTTCGGGACCAATTTTCTGGGGGTCTACCCCTTTCCCAAAATACCCCACAATCAGCAATTTTTTAGTGACCCTCGCAAAATGGGGCTCAAATAAAGGTATTTGGGAGTAGAATACGAATTTGATATCCAAATGTAGGACCATGTATTAAGGGCATCACCCCTTTACCAAAACACCCCCAAAGGGTAAAAATTTTTCGACCATTCCAATATGTGGCTCAAATGAAAGGCATTTGAGTTTAGAAAACGAATTTGATAACCTATTTTGGGGGACGCCTCATCCTGTAAACTCCTCTTAAGCCAATGGCAATATGCGGTTTAAATAAATGGTATTTGAGAGAAGAGCACGATGGTGATATTTTTTCAGGGGCCAAGTATCTGGGGGACCACCTCTCCCCCGAAAACACCACTAAATAAGACATCATGAGAATATCGGGGTGAAATGATATCTCGATTTGAGGTTTTGGTCCCATAAAAGGCGCATTTATTGGGACAGTGACATACTTCTTCAATTTGGCCCAGATCGGTCCAGATTTGGATATAGCTGCCATATTGGCCGATCTCTCGATTTAAGGTTTTGGGCCCTAAAAAGGCACATTTATTGTCCGATGTCGACGAAATTGGGGACAGTGAGTAATGTTAAGCCCTTCGACATACTTCTGCAATATGGCACAGATCGGTCCAGATTTGGATATAGCTGTCATATAGACCGATCTCTCGATTTAAGGTTTTGGGCCCATAAAAGCCAATTATTTTAAGAATGGAGTACACCTTACATCCAAATTCGTAGACCAATAAAGATCATATGGGATTCAGATAAAGCCACTTATATTGTTAAACTGTTAGTCAAGCGATATACTATTTTCGTTGCATGGTAGTTCACTAAAAGATCTCTAATTATCGAAAATAAATATTCCAAGGAAACTTTTGTTCCATATAAAGTAAAAGAAGGCGCAGCGGAGCGGGCCCGGGTCAGCTAGATTCTTTACATTAGTTTAAATTCAATTTATCCAGTAAAATGTTAGAAGTTATAAAATCCTAATTTCTTGGGATTTGAAGAAATCGATGAACTACCTTCTTTAAGAAAATATCTTCAAAATAATTCCATGTATTCTATCTCAAACATTGCCAAATTATTGAATATTATATATAAAAGGGATACTTTGAACACCCGTTTTATTTGTGATGACATGTTTACGTGCCTGAGCATACATATGGAGCAAAAACCTTAATACACAGACAATCATTGCTGTCTGCATAACGACATTTATAACCAATATATTGCTAAGTAAATATATCGCCCAAAACATAAACATTAGCTTAAGGCTTAAGCAAAAACAAAAATGCTTCTAATGGAAAATTTAAATCACAGCACGTTTTTCTGCACTTCTAACAGGCAAAATCAGAAAAAAAATTCGAGCCCATACAAGGCAATTTAATGGAAAGCTTTCCAATTCGGAATATTCTTTTTTCAGTTAAAACCTGTACCTTTGTTTAAGTGAAATAAATAAAATCACTTAAACATAGGCATGTAAGCGATGTGTGGGCTTGAGTATGCTCTCATTGAATAAAATATTAATCATACGTTGCGTTAACCTTTACAACCAATAGTCCTGGGGGTTTTGTTTGTGTTATCACGCGCCAATGAGTATGACAAACATGATGAGGGCTTTTAATTCATTTTAACGGATATCTGTTTTTATAGCCTGAGAACGCATGAACTCCCACAATCTCTTTCTAAGCTGTTTTAGATGGTTCATGCCCATTAAAAACGCTTAAATCTTTAATATCCGTTTAAAATGTGTATGTGATTTGTCGCTAACGCCATGGTTGTTGTTGTTTTCTTTTTTTTTTTTTGCTTTATCCCTAAGGTATTTTGTTTGTCTTGTGATTTGCTTGTAATACCAGTTTAATCTGTTTTCAATTTATCTGTCATTCAACCATTCAATGGGGAAATTGATTCCCGCTTATCCTTGTCGCTCTATGCTTTGCTGTCATCTTTCAGTTTTTCATCCTGTGAGAAACATACTTTTTAATCACTGCTTCAAGTTGTTTGCCAAGAATGTTTTTCTGGTGTTTTTTTCCTTTTAATAATGTGAGACGACAATCAATTTTGCTCTAAATAACTTTCTAGCCATTCATTATTGTTCTTTGTTAGTGCATCGGTGGAAAAGATTGCTTATTGCATTTTTGCTGAGGTGAGAACAATAAGATGAAGTATTTAAGACAAAATACAAACAATAGGAAGGTGTCTAGTTAGATGCAGTAGCAATAAAATTGAACAAGTAAAAAGGCGTTACGATCGGCCGGGCCGAACTTTAGATACCCACCACCTCGGGTATATGTGTAAACCACCTTACGTCAAAATCCGGTGAAAAATGCATACCTTATGTCCCATAGCAGCTAAATCGAAATATGTTCCGATTCGGACCAAATAATAATAAGAACAAGTCATTGTTCAATTGTGTATAACAAAGAATTGGTCTTTTTAGTAGATATATAAACCGATCTGAACCATATACAAAATGGATGTCGAAAAACCTAACTTAAGTCAATGTGTCAAATTTCAGTTAAATCGGATTTAAATGCGCCTTTTTTGGAGTCAAGACTTTAAATCGAGATATCGGTCTATATGGCAGCTCTATGCCAATCTTGATCGATCTAGACCAAATTGCAGAAATATGTTAAGGGGCTTAACTTAACTCTCTGTCTCAAATTTCGGCAACATTGGACAATAAATGCTCCTTTTATGGGCCCAAAACATTAAATCGAGAGATCGGTCTATATGACAGTTATATCCAAATCTGGACCAATCTGAGCTAAATTGATGAAGGATGTCGAAGGGGCTAGCACAACTCACCGTCCCAAATTGCGACGACATCAGACAAAAAATGCGTTTTTATGGCCCCAAAACCTAAAACCGAGAGATCATTCTATATGGCAGTTATATCTAAATCTGGACCGATCTGCGCCATAATGCAGAAGTATGTCAAGGGGCTTAACTTAACTCACTGTCCCAAATTTCGGCGACATCGGACAATAAATGCGCCTTTATATGGGCCTAAGATCTTAAATCGGAGGATCGGTCTATATGGCAGCTATATCCAAATCTGCACCGATCTGGGCCAAAATGACGAAGGATGTCGAAGGGTCTAACATAACTCACCGTCCCAAATTTCAGCAAAATCGGATAATAAATGTGGCTTTTATGGGCCTAAGATCTTAAATCAGAGGATCGGTCTATATGGCAGCTATATCCAAATCTGCACCAATCTGGGACGAAATGACGAAGGATGTTGAAGGGCCTAACACAACTCACCGTCCCAAATTTCAGCAAAATCGGATAATAAATGTGGCTTTTATGGGCGCAAGACCCCACATCGGATCGGTCTATATGGCAGCTATATCCAAATCGGGTCCGATCTTAGCCAAATTAACGAAGAATATTGAAGGGTCTAAGACAACTCACTGTCCCAAATTTCAGCAAAATCCGATAGTAAATGTGGCTTTTATGGGCGCAAGACCCCACATCGGAGGATCGGTCTATATGGCAGCTTTATCCAAATCTGGTCGGATCTTAGCTAAATTAACGAAGAATATTGAAGGGTCTACGACAACTCACTGTCCCAAATTTCAGCAAAATCCAATAGTAAATGTGGCTTTTATGGGCCTAAGATCTTAAATCGAAGGATCGGTCTATATGGCAGCTATATCCAAATCTGGACCGATCTTGGCCGAAATAACGAAGGATGTTGAAGGGCCTAACACAACTCACCGTCCCAAGTTTCAGCAAAATCGGATAATAAATGTGGATTTCATGAGCCTAAGACTCTAAATCGGAGGACCGGTCTATATGGGAGGTATATCCAAATCTGAACCGATCTCTCAATTGACAAGGGATGTCGAAGGGCCTAACACAACTCACTGTACCTAATTTCAGCAAAATCGGATAATTAATGCGGCTTTTCCGGGCCTCAGTCCATAAATCGGAGGATCGGTCTATATGGGGCTATATCACGATATAGTCCGATATAGCCTATCTTCGAACTTAACCTGCTTATGGAGAAAAAAAGAATCTGTGCACAGTTTCAGCTCAATATCTCTATTTTTGAAGACTGTAGCGTGATTTCAACAGACAGACGGACGGACGGACGGACATGTCTAGATCGTCTTAGATTTTTACGCTGATCAAGAATATATATACTTTATAGGGTCGGAAATGGATATTTCGATGTGTTGCAAACGGAATGACAAAATGGATATACCCCCATCCTTCGGTGGTGGGTATAAAAATCACTGTACGTTAAATATGTCTACCATTCATCAATATTGTGGTAAAGGGCATTTTAACATTCTGCCTATTTTGTAAGGCTCCAAAGCTCAGAGGTTGTCCGCCTATGACGCTAAGCGCCTGGGTTCGAATCCTAGCGAGAACATTATACAAATTTTTCAGAGTTGATTATCCCCTCCTAATCCTAATCCTACATTTGTGAGGTACTGTACCACCTGATCATGTAAAAACTCATGTAAAAACTTGTCCAAAAAAGAGGTGTTACACTGCGGCACGCCGTTCAAGCTCGGCTATAAAAAGGAGGACCCTTATCATTGAGCTTAAAGTTGAATCGGACAGCACTCATTGACATGTGAGAAGTTTGTCCCTGTCCCTTGTTCAGGGGCAAATATGTACTTGCAAGAAGGGGAAGAGCCACATCCAAGATTTTTTGTTATATCCTAGTAGTCAGCAGAATTTTTTCTAAACGCAAGATTTATAAAAATACTAGCTGAACCGGGCTCACTCTGCTCCGCGGCTTCTTTTACTGTATATGGAACAAGATTATCCTTTAAATATTTATTTTGGACAATTAAAGAGCTTTTAGTGAAATACCATGCTACGAAAATAGTATTTGTAAATATGTATATCGCTTGGCAAACAGTTAAACAATTTAAATGCCTTTATCTGAATCCCTTTACTGATTTATGAATTTGCTCAACGGGTTTAGGGTCATTTAAGTTTGGTTGTTAGATGTACTCCATTCATAAGAGATTTTATTTGAGCCCAATATTCTCATGGGGATTATGGGAGTAAGAAGGCTCTCAGTGTGGCGGTTGGTAGGTTAAGGGGGTGCTGTGGACCCCAGTGGGTATTTCGTGATCTACTCCCAAATTGCTTTCATTTGTGTCTCATATTGCCTTGGCCCGTAAATATGTATGTCCGAGTTGGTCCCCAGACACTTGGCCCAGAACAAAATATTGGCATCGTGCTCTTCTCTCAAATACCATTTATTTTAACCCCATATTGTCATTGGTTTTTAAGGGAGTTTACAGGATGAGGCGTCCTCCAAACACATGGTCCCAAAATCGGTTATCAACTTCGTTTTCTAATCTCAATTAACTTGCATTTGAGCCACATATTGGCAATGTCGAAAAATTTTTACCCTTTTGGGGAAAGGGTGATGCCCTTAATACATGGTGCTACATTTGGATATCAAATTCGTATTCTACTTCCAAATACCTTTATTTGAGCCCCATATTGCAATGGTCAGTAAAAAATTGCTGTTTGTGGGGTATTTTGGGAAATGGGTAGACCTCCAGAAAAATGGTCCCGAAAGTGGGTATCAGTTCTTGCTCTACCCCCAATCCCTTTTATTTAAGCCCCACATTGACTTGGTCGGTAATATGGCGGATTTAGGGGTGTTTTGGGGAGTGGAGAGGTCCCCCAATCATTAAGCCCTGAAAATATATCAGCAACGTGCTCTGTTCTCATATATTTGAACCCCATATTGCCATTGGCCTCAAAATTGGATATCAAGTTCGTTTTCTAACCTCAAATACCGTTCACTTAAACCTCTTATTGAAAAAGCCAGCAAATATGTCCGGTTTGGGGTATGGGCCCTAAAAACTATAAATATCGAGCTCCACTGTCTTGGAGACCCAAATTGTCTTGGTGAGAAAATACGTCTTACTTGGGGGTTGTTATTGTGGTGGGACGTCCCCTAGACAGTTGGTCCGGAATGTTGATATCAGATTTGTGGTCTACTCCACAATAACGTTCATTTGCGTCCCATATTTTCATAGACGGCAAACATGTCCGGTTTGGGGGGTGTTATGGGGGATGGGTCGGTTGGTTCAGTGACTTCCTCTGAAAATATATATCAGCTTTGTATTCTATTCCAAAGAGCCTCTTATTGGAGCCCCATATTGCAATGGTCAGCAAATACTGCCTATTTGGGTGGTGTTATGGGATGGGTTGGGTCCTTAGCAACTTTTTCCCGAATATTGAATTCAGATTTGTGGGTTACTTCCAAAGGCCTTTGATTTGAGTCCCATATTGCTATGCTCGTAAAATTGTGCTCTTGGGGGTGTGTTTTTGGGGAGGGGTGGCCTCCAAAACACTTGGTTCCACATTTGAATGTTATATTCATATTCTACACTAAAATACCTTCTATGTGAGCCCCATATTGCGATGGTCAATAAATAAGTCCTGTTTGGGGGTGTTTTAGGACATCTTGATTTCTTGAGCCTCAAGAGTGCCCAACAGTTATCCGATTTGGCTGGATATTTGTACCACGGGTTCTTCCATGACCTTCAACATACATGAAAAATGTGATCTGAATTGGTCTATAGCCTGATGCAGCTCCCCTATAAACCAAACTCCCTATTTTACTTCTTGAGCCTCTATAGGGCGCAATTCTTATTCGAAATGGCTGAAATTTTACACAATGAATTCTACTACGATCTCTAATATAAAATTTAATTATGGTTCGAATCGAACCATTACTTGATACAGCTCCAATAGCATAGCAATTCTTTTCTTTTATCCTTTCTTTGCTTTAAAAAAAATATCAGAAAAATAACTCGACAAATGCGATCCATGCTGGAGGGTAAATAAGATTCGGCCCGGCCGAACTTAGCACGCTTTTACTTGTTTTCTCTTATGTCTGTTCTACTAGACAGTAATGATTATCTATTTGAGCGCAGTGGAGGACAAAAATACACACACAATTGTATAATCCTGTGTATGTACACAAAAATAATAACCCCAACCCCAAACAGGCCCATGGACTTCCAAATAATTGCAACTTGGTGCTCGTCACTGGTATAGACAAATTCTTATGCACAACATGTTAATACCCTCCACCATAGGATGGGGTTATACAAATTTCGTCATTTCGTTTGTAAAACATCGAAATATTGGTCTGACATCCAACAAGTAAAATACTGCTAAGTTCGGCCGGGTCGAATCTTGGGAATCTTGGTTTAATGGAAGCTACATCAGGTCAAAGACCGATTTAAACCGTACTTTGAACACTTTTTGGAAGTCATAACAAAACACAACGTGCAAAATTTCAGCCAAATTGAGGATGGTAAGGGCTCAAGAAGTCAACAACAACCATAAGTAGTTTTTTGTTTTATTTATAGCATGACGAATACAGCAGCAGATCAAAATATTGGGTTGCCCAAAAAGTAATTGCGGATTTTTTAAAAGAAAGTAAATGCATTTTTAATAGAACTTAGAATGAACTTTAATCAAATATCCTTTTTTTACACTTTTTTTCTAAAGCAAGCTAAAATTAACAGCTGATAACTGATAGAAGAAAGAATGCAATTACAGAGTCACAAGCTCTGAAAAAATTTGTCAACGCCGACTATATGAAAAATCCGCAATTACTTTTTGGGCAACCCAATACAAAACCATAACAATGTTGTGCGAAACTGGAAGGCCTTTATGTATCTGTGAATCATAACATCGAAATAAATCCAAATAAACTCTGAAAAAGTCTTAATTACCAGCTAAGATCTGCTTACAATTGGTAAAAATTTGAGTTTAAATTAAGTTACAGCATTAAATTGAATTTGGCATCTTTTTTTAAGTGAGCAAAGAAAACCTAAAATTTGATAAGCAAAAAAATATCGCACACAAACATGTACTTTTATTTGTTCAATGATTCTCAGAAAATAAGTTTACTTGTCGAAAATTTCCTTTATGTGAACTGAGTTATTTTTTTGCGTGTAAAAATTGGTAAACAAATTTTTCTTTTAATATTTTGCAATTGTAGTTCCAATAGTTGATTAATGTTTTCAATTTGTTTGCGTAAAATTTTATGGAAATAAAAGCAAGCAGTACAAAATTTAGCTCTGACTTTATGACCAAATATTAACGCCGATGGGTCAGTTCATGCACCCAATAGCGACCACAATTTTGTATAAAAGATTTGAGGTATATTCACCATATTCACAGTAACAGAGGATAGTTTGGCAATTTTTCGATTTTGAGAAAGAAAAGTGCGTATACTTAACGCAACTAAAATGCAATGTTCATACATCATGATGCTCCCACATTGATTATTGAAACCTATTAAACTTCATTAAGCTTTTAATTAAGGCGCCTAATTAACTGTTGTCTAATTTGAAGCACTTTTTTATGTTCAACTTTACTTAGCCACAGAAGAACCCTCTAACTAATCCCCATTGTTTGTCATTTCAAAACTACTTTTACCATAAGAACGTACAAAAAAAAAAATCCCAAAACTTTTCCTCCTTCAGCAATACGGGTCTATGCGGTAAGAATCTTTTAGCTATGCTATGGCAGTTGAAGAAAATTAGCAACTAATTGAAAAAGTTTTCACTGTCAATATTAATAAAATATGAGGAGTTGAAATCGAATGACACATAAGAGACAAGGGAAAAGTTTCCATTTCAAATAGAAAAAACCCAAATCGTATAAAACTGCGAAGTGATGAAAGCAATTAAGTTAAAAACACCAGAAAAGTAAATAAAATTTTAAAGTCTTATAAAAATTCTTAACACGATTTTGTTTTTTTTTTTGTTTCTTTGCAAAGCTGCATCTTTCAAAGGCATATTCGTAAACTGAAAAATTCGTTTTTCCCCTAGAGATTTTCTGGTGTGTATGTGTGTCGGTGTTGTCTTCTTCCTGTAGACGAGGTAAGGGGTATTTGATTTTATGTATTCCATTAATGTACAATAAATTATGTTAACTTTGAAACTAAAGTGTTGTTCTATAAACACCTAATAAATGTTACAGCCACGTCACTTTTGTTCTGCTGCTGCTACTGCTGCCGCCACCAACAGTCAATGAGGACGGCCTTCGTCTATATCATCATTTTTTGTTAAGTGAACGCCTTAGGGTATGCTTCAAAAATAAGCAAAAATATACGAAATACGCACGCAAAAAACACATTTGTATTTCGCATTTGTATTTATATGCACGTGTACACCTATTCTCAGATCATATGAGTATATTCAAGTGGGTAATAGTAGTGTGCTGAAACATATTTTGCAACTTTACTTTAAACGAATCTCATAGGAATGCTCTGTACCAAAAGATGTATGAAATATTGGTCAAGGACAATATATGTTATAAACATATCGCAATAGAGTCCTAATATTTAAAAACGCCTGCGGTTCAAGGTCTATTTCCCACGCATGTAAAAAAGAGCAAGATCTACCGATAAGAAAGAGGCGTAAACAAAGAGACGATTCCGCAAACGGAATGTCTGAACTTTGTACAAAGAACGTGTAGAAGGATCCTTGGCGGATTTTCTAGAAAAGTAAAAGGTATTAGGGACTGTCTCGACCCTTCCCCTGTATGCGTCTATAAGGATGCAAACGCTCGAGATCGGCCATTTGGTTGGGTAGATCGAAGGTAATTTGGAGTTGGGCGACTTCACTTTAACGTCATTCTTAAACATAGCACCTTCTATGTTTAAGAATGACGTTAAAGTCAATAAGGAGTACATACAAGGCACTTGGGATGCCTTTTATATGGTAAACTAGCTGAACCGTGCCCACTCTGCGGCGCCTAACACTTAGCCCTGAAAATAAATCAGCATTGTGCTCTACTATCAAATATCATTTTTTGAACCCCGTATTGCCATAAGCCTCAAAATTGGATATCAAATTCGTTTTCTAAGCAAATGTTTCCGGTTTTGGGCATGGGTCCTAAAAACTATCAATATCGTGCTCCACTCTCTTTAGGACCCAAATTGTCATGGTGAGCAAATGTGTCCTATTTGGGGATTGTTATGGGGGTGGGACGTCCCCTAGACAGTTGGTAAGGAATGTTGATATCAGATTTTAGGTTTACTGCCAAATATTTTTCATTTAAGCCTCATATTTCCATAGTCGCCATAGCCATAGTCTGAAAATTCGAGTAAGGGGGAGGGTCCGGAGGTCCGGGAGTTCTAATAGTGAGTTGTTTTAAGCCACCCGCCATTTGACCCAAATATGATAAAGATCGGACTGTATATAGATATAACCATCATATAGACCGATCAACCGATTAAGGGTCTAAGGCTCATGAAAGCTTTATTTAATAGCTGATTTCGTCGAAATTTGAAATAGTGAGTTGGTGTAAGCCTCCCGACAGTGACTTATGGCTTATATTTGGATATAGCTGCCAAAAAGACCAATATATATTGTTCTACAAAATTGAACAGTGACTTATATTTATCAGACCACTCAATTTTCGTGCCGAAATTCGGTGATTAAGTTATCTAAGTTTCAACGGATTGTGACGAAAGGTTTCACCGATTCCCATGAAATTCACCTGTAATACTATGAGTCGTCAGAAAATCTCTTGCAGTGGCTCTAGGAGTAAAAATCGGGCGATTTATAAAGGGTGATTTTTTTAAGAGCCATAAGAAAATTAAAAAAAACACACATAAAATTCAGAAAAATGCATGAAATCTTTATTTGAATCAATAGTACGGTCCAAATAATTTAATGTTTGAAGATTAAATTATGCAAATGTTGACCGTGACTGCGCCTCAAATGATCCATCCGCTTAATCGAATTCCGTCATATTCTTTCAAACATTGTTGTCTTCCAATGCGTCAATTGAAGCGGGCTTGTATGTATAGACATGAGCTCTCTCTATAGGTCTTCCCAAACCAAAATAATGCCCCAAATGGTCATGTACACCGAACGTAATAATTAGGACTCAAACGAAAGGTAATTGAGAGTAAAATACGACATTTATATAAAAATTTGGGTCAATTCCCGGATGATCGCCCACTCCAAAATTATGCCCCAAATGGACTTAAGAATGTGGTGACACACACTTAATTGTTTTTCTATCTCACAGTGCGGCATCTCCATTTTCTCGCACTAGACTACCAGTGCTGTCTCTTGTATCCGACTCGAAAACTCATCCAATGCTGTCAGTTTTCCTTTTGTTGTGTTGATGGTATCGGCTTAAGTCTCATAGCCCCAGTGGCTACCTCTTATTTTACCCATATGTCTATGGGTCGGAAATCTAAATTTGTTGGCAATGACTTTGTAAGAAAGCCCAAATATACCTGGATGTTTTGCTGGACAGGAAATTGAACTTCAAATCCTACATTATATACAACGCTTGCCATTGGCAAAATTTGGGGGTTTAAACCGCGCGTCATGCGTTTGGTATATATTGCAGTTGTCAGACCTTTTATGATATATGGTCTTGTTGTCTGGTGGCGCTTCAAAAGTCCACCTACAGTTCAAAACTCAACCGGATCCAAAGGTTGACTTGTTTGTGCAACACAGCCGCACTGAAGACGACACCATCTGACGCAGTGAATTTAATGATGCATCCACAGCCTCTGGACATTGTGGCGAGAAAAATTGCCGCAACCACTGCTGTGAGCCTAACAAATCTTTCTCTTTGGTCATG
The DNA here is from genome assembly GCF_963082655.1 of Stomoxys calcitrans. NCBI lineage: Eukaryota > Metazoa > Arthropoda > Insecta > Diptera > Muscidae > Stomoxys > Stomoxys calcitrans. Next base: position 160,091,084 of record NC_081554.1, on the reverse strand, counting down.
TAGCGGCAACGAACACTTTGTTATAATGCTATATGGTGTTGTGGTCTGGTGGATTCAAAGTCCACCTACTGCTCAATACTCAACCGGATCCAAAGGATGGTTTGTTTGTGCATCACATCCGCACTGAGGACGGCACCAACTGATGCCCTGAATTTAATGCTACACCCAATGTCTCTGTAAATCGTGGCGAGACAAATTGCTGCGCCCACTGCTGTGAGCATAAGAGAGCTTTCTCTTTGGTCGTGTGGCGGCTACGAACACTGTTTTATGATTGATAGCAATGTCCGATGTTCCAGGCAGTGTGGATTCCATCCTACATGAGCCTCTTTTTGATCAAAAGTACTTTACCACATTTCCTGATAGAATCGATTAGAACTACGATATCCCTGGTAACAGAAGTTACATAGACTTCTATGCGGATGGTTCCAAACTAAACGACCAGGTCGGCTTTAGGGTGTACTCTAAAGATCTAGAACTCGTCATATCGAAAAGGTTACCCGACCACTGCAGTAATTGTTTCTGTCATGACTGGCCACTGTCTAATCGGAAAACATGCTGACAGACTTAAGGTTGCCAGAGACGACTTTTGCAGAAGCTGTGAGGACATCAAAGAAAAATAGACTACAGAACACTTTCTGTTTGTATCAGAAGGAGTTCCACTTTAGGTTATCATTTCTATAAGAACCTGTCTCATTTAGTAGATGTGAACATTCGCAAGATGTTGAGCTTTTAAAAGCGATCGGGATGGTACAACCGTAGGAACTCGAAGGCATCTTCCATTTTCTGTTCCTGTGGTATCGCAAAGAACGAAAACGTCGAAGTGAGTCTGATCAGACTGCCACTTAAACCTAAACTAACCTAACTTTATAGATGTGATTTTCACGAGACAGGTCCAAAAAACCTATTGTAATGTCCTTTTGTTGCACTTCCTTTCGTTCCCCACCCACAATACGATCCTGCAGAGCCCGTGGATTATCTTGGGAGTCAGACCCCATTTCGAACATAAGCTTACCTAAATTGAGCCCTAGTATATGACCTTGGATATCGAATCGGGAAACGTGGCTTCTTGAATCGACCAACCTTCGTCTTCCTCATAAACTGGCAGATTTCAATCTTCTCTGGCTTAATGTTCATTCTTTCATTGACTACAAATCCTTTTTCGACAGCTCTATTCGTTTAAAGGCATTTCAAGCCTCAATTTAGAATCTCCGCAAAATTGATTAAAAATGTCCATATCTAGGACCCATTTCTTATAACCCTTCCGTAAGATTTGTCTTGTTAGTTTTCGTTATAGGAAATTTCTCTCCTATTTGAAAAAAAAAGTTCACCCTCTCTTATGTTTACACACATGTCTAACTTTTAATGTGCGTTAAAATAAATATCATTAAGATAAACACACACAATGACATATTCAGCCATGCGGACCCCCCATACACTAAAACGTACACTTCCATAAGACAGGAGGAAACGGAAGTAGCAAGGGACACAGACACTCATACATACAAGTACGTAATATTAGTGGTACTAACATAACATAACAGGAACGATACTGTCATTCGAAGCAAAAAAGCAAACAAACTCAGACACACTCACATAGTCTTTTTAAAGGAAAGCAAAATGATGTAATGCCTTTTTGGCCTGCTTCTTCCCCCTCCACCACCTATCACTACCGTTTTAATATATCCTTCGACATAGAGGCCATTCATTGTCTTTGTAAATGGGGGGCAAATTTTAAATTCCAATCAGGAAAAGGCAATGATGACACATTTTGGGAGGGGAGTGCGAAAAAAACGAGAGGAAATTAAAATCGTCCTTTGAAGCATAAGTGTAAACCTTTAGTGTTCTGTTGAAAATTTGTCTTTCTTTGTTCTTTCAGTTTTTTCTTTTTTTCTTTTGATAACTGCAAACTTTATTTTTTTGTTTTAGAAAGAAAAGTTCAGTTGAGTTGAATTTTAATAAAAATGCAATGCTATGTTTCTTTGGTTAATTTAATTTTAAAGTTCCAAATTGTTTCGGTTCTGTCTTCGTTCATTTTGGACTAAACTTTGCCGGGATGGTGTTATGTGCCCGTTGTTGTAATTTAAATTCTTAATGAAAATTAAAAACTTTTTTCCACTGAGTTTGTATTTACACTTCTTTGCTTTTATGGCAGTCATGTCTGCATACATTATTGTGGCAAGTTTAAAGGTTCTAGGGTAAAAGTTTATGTAAAAATCTTTTTAAAGGTTTTGCGACAATTTTTTTTATTTTTTGTGTTTTTGAAACTCTCAAAAACTTCTAAGAATTGAAATTCAAAATTTCTACAGAACGTTGCAATCCTGTCTATAACAAAAACTCTCAAAAAGCATTTTTAAATGCATCAATGTGGCCATTATGAGGCTTAAGTAAAAGGCTTTTGGGCGAAGAGTGCAATTCTATTTTTAGGTCAAGTATATAAGAAGCCGGCCCACAGACAAAAATTCCAATGCGATATACGCATATGCCAAGCAGCATACATACGAAAAGTATTGGAAGATAAATATGAATTTTAAATCTTAATTTGATACTTAGTGGCTAAAGGGTCGTTTCATCCCCATACATTCATACAAGACAACATTGACTTGTCCCCTTGAGAGCATACTTATGATGGGCTCTCTGAAGTTTGGATAGTTCAGCCTTACCAAACGGTTGTGAAGGACACCCAAACTGTATCCTCGGACCCGATTGTAACAAAAACCTCAACTTCAGATGGAGTGGTGAGCACCTCGCGAGGGTATAAGCGGAATGAACAGAAGACGGAGGAACGCTCCCATCAGTACCTGAAAAAAAAATTGAAGTTCTAGAGCAACGGTGGGTATACAAACATATCTGCCCACTATTTCCATGTCCATGGGCTTATGTTCTTGTGTACGTATACATTAATGAGGTATAAAAAGTTTGTATTTGCCCACCACTGGCCTTGAGCCATTCACTGTGACGATCCGTGATAGGCGTTTAAAGTTTAGGTTTGACGTCAGCACAACAACACAAGAATAGATACCAAAGCAAATGTAACAATGGGCACCGCTTCAGACGTTGCACAAAAGGACGAGGCTGCAAATGAAAGAACTGTGTGCCCAGCAATAGCCTCAAGAAGGGGCAAAATTGCAAAACCGAAGCTGCTCGAGAATCCTGCCATCTGGGCCATGAAGGATAATCAGAAGAATATTTTTCCCATTGTGGCAGCAACCTCAAATGACAATACCAATACTGGGAGTAAGCAGAAGCGATCGAGCGATGTGTAGGTATGCAATTTTTTCCATGAAGATTCCATTAAAGAACTGAGGCAAACTTCTTACAAATCAATGAATCAATTTTAAGCTCAATGATAAAGGATCTCCATTTTATAGCCGAGTTCGAACGGCGTGGCGCAGAGCGACATCTTTTTGGGGAGAAGTTTTTACATGACAAATTACCTCACAAATGTTGCCAGCATTAGGAGGGGATAACCACCGTTTAAAATTTTCTGATGTTCCTGCCAGTATTTGCACCCAGGCGTTCAGCGTCATAGGCGGACATGCTAAACTCTGCGCTACGATGGCGATGTGTAGGTGCTTGGAGGCAAATAGGTCAAGAAATCAATCAGAAAATCGTCACTTTCACCTAAACTACAGGTTGCTTATTTGGACCGAGTAATTCCGAAGGCCGGCTCTCTACGGAGAGACGGATGATGATCGTAGGAAGTCCACTCCGAGCTCTACTGCAAGTCAGCAGATGAGGATTACCTCTTCAAGGATATTCGATGGCAGCAAATGGTAGAAGGGTGTCAAGATCATTGGTCGCGGCAACGAATAGGAACTAAACATTCTTTCAACCTTGGTCTCCTTAGGCCTGACAAGATAATAGTGTGAGAGAGAGAGACAGGGAGAAGGTAAAAGAGTGCTTAATTCAGTCGGATCGAATCTTATATACCCTTCACCATGGATCGCCAAGTTCAAGTTCTATGCCCAGTATCTATTTACAGGCAAACAAAGGATAATGGATAACAAGTAAATGCTCGCCAAGTTCGGTCGGGCCAAATCTTGGGAAACCACCACCATCGATTCTGGTAAAAACTTATACAAAATAAATTTAGTTGAAGGGCATATTTTATTGTACATACCAAACTTCTGTCAAACTAGAAAAAATTAAAGCTTCCTAGGAAACGAAAATGGATGATCGAGATACAGTTGTTGAAAGTCGTAACAGAATTTCAGCCAAATTGGACAAAAATTGCGGCTTGTCAAAGCTTAAGAAGCCTCATTTTATGTTTAACCGATTTGGACCGTACTTGGCACAGTTGTTGGAAGTTATAACGGAACATCAGATGCAAAATTTCACCCAAATCGGTCAAAAATTGCGGCTTGTAAGAAGAAGTCAAATCGAGAGATCGGTTTATATGGGAGCTATATCAGGTTATAGACCGTACTAGGCACAGTTGTTAGAAGTCATAAAAGAATACTACATGCAAAATTTCAGCCCAATCGGATAAGAATTGTGCCCTCTAGCTGCTCAAGAAGTCAAGATCCCAGATCGGTTTATATGGCAGCTATATCAGGTTAAATACCGATTTATACCGTACTTGGCATAGCTGTTACAAGTCATAACGGAACACTACATGCAAAATGTCACATAATCGGACACGAATTGCGGCTTGTAAGGGCTCAAAAAGTCAAATCGGGCGATCGGTTTATATGGAAGCTATATCAGATTTTTGACCGATTTGAACCGTACCAGACACAGTTGTTGGAAGTTCTAACAGAACACTACACGCAAATTTGAGCCAAATCGGACAAAAACTGCGGCTTGTAAGGGCTCAGGATCTCAAATCGGGCGATCGGTTTATATGGGAGCTGTATCAGGTTATTCATCGATGTAGACCGTACTTGGCGCAGCTATTGGAAGCCACATCATAAAAGTGCACGAAAATTTCAGCCAAATCGGACAAAATTTTCGTCTTCCAGGTGTTCAAGAAGTCAAATTGGGAGATTGGTTTATATGAGAGCTGTACCACGTTATAGACCGATTTAGACCGTACAAGACACAGTTGTTGGAAGTTTTAACAGAACACTACACACAAAATTTGAGCCAAATCGGACAAAAATTGAGGCTTGTAAAGGCTCAAATAGTTATATCGGGAAATCGGTTTACATGCGAGCTACATAAGGTTAAATACCGATTTATACCGTACTTGGAACAGTTGTTGGTCACAACACAACACTACATGCAAAATTTCAGTCTATTCGGACAAAAATTGCGCCTTGTAAGGGTTCAATAAGTCAACTCGAGATATCGGTTTATATGGGAGCTATATCAGGTTAAAACCCCATTTGAACCATACTTGTCACAATTATTGGAAGTCTTAACCGAAAAAATTTCTTCGAAAGTTAGCGTGCTTTCCACATACAAACAGGCGGACGGACAGATTGACGGACATGGCTAGACCGACTTAAAATGTCATGACGATCAAGAATATATATACTTTATGGGTTCTTAGACTAATATCTCGATGTGTTACAAATGGAAGGATGAAGTTTGTATACCCCAAATCCTATGGTGGAGGGTATAAAAATCCGTTGGACGATGTTGAGATGGTTGATTCCCCTTACCGGAGGACAAAGCCTTACACCTCCGCAGAATGTGCAGAATTAACGTCATTTAAGCGGAGAATTGTGAGGAAGTGAGAATTGAGAGGAAGTGCAAGGAATTATACAAATAGCAAGGATATTTGAATCAGATTTCATTTAGAAACCGGCCCAGCCGGCCTATTACTCAATACTACAACAACGCTACCCAAGGAAGCAGCTACGGGCGAGCTGCTCAGAATTATGGGATGAAATGGCAATAATTTTATGCAGGAACAGAGGTTTTGAGGTTGTTGTTGTAGTCACATTTTCATGTTGAAGTGGCGATCCTCATCAAGATCCTGTAGGTAAGCAAGCTCGTTCCGGTCCAAAGGACCGATCGCCGCTAGAACAGAGTGGCCATTGGATATTTAAAGGCGCCAATAACTCGACTTGTCATAGCGAGCATCATATGCACTTAGTATTTGTGCAAGAGCCGGTGCTGCTCGGCCTCTTACTAAAACTCGATACCGCTGTTTGTCAGCGACTGCTGTTGCAGTTACTCCAAATGGAGCATTCCACTATCCGCAACCTGTGGACGCGCCCGGTAGCTCGCAGCTAAGCTTCTCATGACAGCAACTAAGACCACACAAATTGGAGCTCACACAGGCTGGTGTGGTGCTCACAGCTATGCCGCGCCGGGATGTTAAGAGGTAACAAGTAAGAACGTGCTAAGTTCATCAGGGCCAAATTTTGGATGGATTCTGCCAAAAATATACACAAAATGCATACCAAACATCTGGCATAATAAAATTAAAGCTCGTAGGAACCGAAGAAGGATAATCGAGAAATTGGTTTATAAGGAAGCTATATCAGACTGACGATCGATTTTCACCTTACTTTGCATAGTTGTTAGAAGAAGTACGGTCCAATGATGCCTCCAGCCCATAAACCGCACCAAATTGCGACTTTTTCTGGATGCATTGGTAGCTCTTGCAATGCTTCTGGCTGATCTTCATACCAAAATCTACAATGCTGCTTATTTACGTACCCATTGAGCCAAAAATGAGCTTCGTCGCTGAAGAAAAAGAAGCGCGCGATAAACTTTCTTAACAGAGCATGCATTTTGATAATAAAATTCAATAATTTGCTAGCGTTGTTCGTTTGTAAGACTATTCATGGTTAAATTGCAGACCAAACTGAAGATGTTTGAGAGTGAAACAAAACACGTTACGTGCGTAAGCTGTTTAAACCAGTGTTGCCTAAAAGATAATAGCTAAAAAATCACCCTTTATAACGCTCGGGAAAGGCAATGAGTATATTAAAATCTCAAACTGAAACGTCTTCGCTCAGTGCTTCTTTTCGGGTAACTACGGGATGTTTTGTGGTTAAGCATTATATAGGAAAGCTGAAAACCGTACGGTTACCTGGGAGAGGCGAAATGGGGTCTCCTGAGTGGCCTACTCCTAAGGGTACGATATCAGATGCAGGTGAAGTGAAGTCCACAATGGGTATTTTTACTGAGTATCTGAATAAATCCTTTTGCAAGGCATGCACCAAACGGGTACCGCAATTGATCCGATATTGAAAGTACTCAAGAAGGAAAGCAGGAATCTTTTTTACAAACAGAAAAGAGAAAACATGGCAGGACCGGCGACTAAGGTAGAGCTTTGGACAAGTTCTATAATGAGAAGAGGAAGGCGAAGAGCAGTTTCTGGGCAAAGTTCTTCGAAGAATTGGAAGACACTAGAGATGCAACCAAGACAAGGTTAACTACGTATTAACGTGGCAGCCAGGAAGAGATTGGCAATTAAGATATCGCAATACCCACGGAAGCTGCATCGATGAAAGTCTTTTCAATGACATTGTCTTCGAGGAGAGGATAATGTGGGCATTCGCACCTTTTAAAATTCCCTAGCGAGACGGAATCATATTGGTGCTACTGCAGAAGTTGCTCTACCGTAGCTGGAATGGAAAAAACCACATCACGGAGAAGGATGGTAAGCCCATCAATTTATTATCGTTTTTATACCCACCACCGAAGGATGGGGGTATATTCATTTTGTCATTCCGTTTGCAACACATCGAAATATCCATTTCCGACCCTATAAAGTATATATATTCTTGATCAGCGTAAAAATCTAAGACGATCTAGATATGTCCGTCCGTCTGTTTGTTGAAATCACGCTATAGTCTTTAAAAATAAAGATATTGAGCTGAAATTTCGCACAGGTTCTTTTTTTGTCCATAAGCAGGTTAAGTTCGAAGATGGGCTATATCGGACTATATCTTCATATAGCCCCCATATAGACCGATCCGCCGATTTAGGGTCTTAAGCCCATTAAAGCCACATTTATTATCCGATTTTGATGAAATTTTTGACAGTAAGTTGTCTTAGGCCGCTCGACATCCTTCTTCAATTTGGCTGAGATCGGTCCAGATTTGGATATAGCTACCATATAGACCTATTCTCCGATTTTGGGTCTTAGGCCCATAAAAGCCTCAATTATTTTCCGATTTTGCTGAAATTTGGGACAGTGAGTTGCGTTAGGCCCTTCGACATCTTTCGTCAATTTAGCGCAGATCGGTACAGATTTGGATATAGCTGCCATATGGACCGATCCTCCGATTTAGGGTCTTAGGCCCATAAAAGCCACATTTATTATCCGATTTCGCTGAAATTTGAGACAGTGAGTTAAGTTAAGCCCCTCGACATAATCCTGCAATATGGCACAGATCGGTCCAGATTTGGCTATAGCTGCCGTATAGACCGATCGCTCTATTTAAGGTTTTGAGCCCATAAAAGGTGCATTTATTGTCCGATGTCGCCGAAATTCAGAACAGTGATTTAGGTTAAGCCCTTCGACTTCCTTCTGAAACTTGGGCCAAATCGGTTCAGATTTGGATATAGCTGCCATATATACCGATATCTCGATTTAAAGTTTTGGCCCCATAAAAGGCTCATTTATAATCCGATTTCACTGAAATTTGACACAGTGACTTATGTTAGGCTTTTCGAAATCCGTGTCGTTTGTAGCTCAGATCGGTTTATTTTTAGGTAAAGCTAGTTAAAAGACCAATATTTTGTTATACACAATTGAACAATGAACTTGTACTTGTAAGTATTTGGTCCAAATCGAAACATATTTTGATATAATTGTTATGGGACAAAAGGTATACAATTTGCACCGGATTTTGATGAAAGGTGGTTTACGTATATTCCCGAGGTGGTGGGTATCCAAAGTTCGGCCCGGTCGAACTTAACGCCTCTTTACTTGTTACTTAAACACACAAATACCACACGAAAGCATGGCAGGAGGCAAGGGTGGTATTTATACCCAAGCCTCCTTGCCGGGCTTATTATGCGACACCAAACGCCTACAGACCTATAAACCTAACGTCCTTTCTACTCAAAACCATGGAATACATCGTGGATACCATGATAAAGTAAAGAAGGACATCCAGCGAATTACTCACGCCTCGTCGATGGAGACGGCCCATCACGAGGTTTTGCTTAAAAAAGATTATTTCGATGCCATGACGTACACACTGGCATTGCCATCAAAGGGGCGTTTAACAATTTACTGACCTATACACTTATCCAATACTTTGACCCTTACCGTGTGGACCGTGCCTTAGAGACTGGACAAGACAGAAATCTGCCTGTTCACGAGGAAGACGAAGGTGGGCCAATTTAAAGCACCACGTTTCCGCAATAGAACGATTTCGATATCTGACTAGGTCAAATACTAAGGAGTGATCTTGGACAGGAAACTGAATTGGAAGTGTCATATTCAGGAGCATACCGAGAAGACATGAATGCGAGGATAGTCCACTGGCTATAGAGGAGCGTGATAAGACAAATACTTAGTTACGCCTCAGTAGTTTGGTGGACTGCTATGGAGAAAAAGTGCAACATAAGGACCATACAACAGGTTCAGAGAACATGCTGTCAGGACCATACAACAGGTTCAGAGAACATGTTGTTTTGGCATAGGAGGAGCGATGAGGACCACGCCCTTTAGGACACAGGAGGCTATTCTAGATATCCTACCCATAGACACACAGATTAAATGTGAGACAGCCATTGCGGCTATGAGACTTAAGGTGATGGGAGAAGAGTATAGAAGTGGGTCATACCATCGCAGTATAACACAGGTGACGATAGGAAACCTGAGAGGAATAGAAAAGGTTTCGGATCGTATACCAGAGACGACACTTAAGAGACGAGGCACTGCTGTCAGCTGCTCAATCTGGGATTGACAGAACCCTAGTATTGACAACTGCAAGAGCATGTTTCACGGGTGAATCAAAGCTAGAGGACAGAGTGGGCTTGAGGGTCTACATTAAGATCCCGGGGATTTATATCTGGTTTAGACTGCCTGACCATAATATGGTCCTGCAGGCAAAGATCCGGTCCGTCCGTCTGACCTTCTGTCTGTCCAAGCTAAGATTCTAACGATTTAAGCTATGTGCTGGAAATTTGCACAAATACTTCTTAGCAGTGTAAGTCGGTTGGGAGTGTAAATGGGCTACATCAGTCCATGTTTGATATTGCTGCCATATAAACAGGTCTATCCAATTCGTATCTGACATTTTGTATGAGTTATTTAGCTATGACCTCAAACAAAAAATGTAAATTTTGTCCATGAACATTCCACTAAGGAACAGGGGCAAACTTCTCACATATCAATGAGTGCAGTCCGATTCAAGTTTAATGATAAGGGGACTCCCTTTTATAGCCGAGTACGAACGGCGTGCCGCAGTGCGACACCTCTTTGGAGAGAAGTTTTACATGACATAGTACGTCACAAATGTTGCCAGCATTAGGAGGGGAAAACCACCACTAAATATTTTTTCTGATGGTCTCGCCAGGATTCGAACCTAGGCGTTCAGCGTCATAGGCGGACATGCTAACCTCTGCGCTAAGGTGGCCTCAAACAGACATGCCAAATATGGTCTGAATCAGTTCATAACTTGATATAGCTGCCATATAAACCTGTCTCCGATCTAGATTTCTTGAGACTCTAGGGAACTCAATTATTATCCAATTTGGCTAAAATTTAGCAAGAAGTCTTTTTTGTTTGACTTCCTACAAAGTAGGTCTATAGCTGATATAGCTCCCACGTAAAATGATATCCCGATTATATTTCTTGAGGCGCAATTCATATCCGATTTGGCTGACATTTTGTACAACGACTTCTATTATGACCTTCAATATGAGTGTCGAATATGATCTGAATCGTTTTATAATCTGATAAAGCTCCCATATATACCGATCTCCCGATATTACTTCTTGAGCCCACATATGGCGCAATTCTTATACGATTTGGCTGTAATTTTGCTCAATAACTACTATGGTTTCCAACATTCAAACTAAGAATGGCCGGAATCGGTCTGTGACCTTGTATGGCCATATGGCTCCAATAGCATGGACATTTTTATCTATTATCCTTTGGAAATTTTATCTATTATATTCGATCCATCGTGGATGGTAAGGAGGATAAGATTCCGCCCAGCCGAACTTAGCACGCTTTTACTTGTTTTATTATAATTATCATTTTAAATTTAAAACCCCATTTTCCAAAATGCTCCCAATTCCTTTTTGTACACCCAATCTCGACCTCAATCTCCGCACTAGTTATTCGTAATTTCTTAAAGTTATGCACTGTCTCCAGAGACAAAGGGTAAAACAACTTCTTCATCTCCATCCATTATACTTTACCATATATGTGCTCTTATGGCGTACTTCTCCATTTACTTGGTGTTATTGTCCTAAGATATCTCGGATATCTTATGGGAAATTTGTTTAACAACATCATTTTAAACACCAACGGTACACTACTTCAGCACATATCCAACTGCAGCAACACTATATGTAGTCAAAAGCCGTCCTCTTTTCACCACACTTGCTTTTAATGCCGTGTCTACCAGTTGTGATACATTGCAATACCTTACACCATTCTGAGGTGCCATGTGTGAGCCAGTGTGTTTGCCAGTTGTGCTGTAAGTTTTCTGGAATATGAAACTTTTCCAAGTAAATCTTTGGGGAAAATGGCCATAGGGAAAGCTGATGTCTCAGTAAGACAACATGAGTAGCACATACTTTGGTTACATATAAAGTTGATGCCTTAATGCAAATGCCAGAAGCAAAGGGCATATGCAAAAATCTTTTGGATTTTCTCAAAAAAGGCTTGTGTCCAAGTTTAAGTGTGATAAGTGTACTTGAATATACAGTCTTTAATCCTCCACACTGCAGGTAACAAAGCGACTGAAAGTCCACAGCTTCCTCATGTTGAGGAAATATTTTAAATGCTTGCCATGAACTTCAAAAAGTTGAATATGAAGACTTTTTATTTAGACGTAGACGTATACGTAGTTGGCAAGAGAGAAAGACAGAAAAACGTATACGCCACCATGTTTAAAAAATAAAAAAAACAATCATACGCTCTAATGTCTAATGCTCATGTCAAAAAAAAAAAACAATCATACGCTCCAATGGTCATATTTCATATCAATCTCATAATTTAAAATTTATAGGATTTTCTAATGATATGACTTAAAAATACACCTTTCTCGCGATTATTTATTGCCAACGCCTATTTGAAATGCAATTGGATTTTTATTTTTATTCCATTCTAACAGCAACTTTTGCACTGTGATTTTCTTCAAATTATCTTCTTTTTTCCTCATTTTGGTATCATTGGCTTGCAAGGCGCAAATCATGATAAATGTGTTTAATGCCAACAAACTGATGTTCATTCACACTTCAGCAAATTTGCTTAAGTATTGGGTTGCCCAAAAGTAATTGCGGATTTTTTTAAAAGAAAGTAAATGCATTTTTAATAAAACTTAGAATGAACTTTAATCAAATATACTTTTTTTACTGTCTAAAGCCAGCTAAAAGTAACAGCTGAAAACTGACAGAAGAAAGAACGCAATTACAGAGTCACAAGTCGACTATATGAAAAATCCGCAATTACTTTTTGGGCAACCAATAGTTGAACAGGCTTGCATGGATATAAGGATTGTTCTCAATTTGGTTGGCAAATCCTGGACAATTATAATCAAGCAATATGAACTGAAAAGCGTACTACTTTCATATCTGACTTAAACCTCCAAAATTGTCAATATTAACCTGTTGCCACCGTAGCGCAGAGGTAAGCATGTCCGCCAATGACGCTAAACGCTTGGGATCGAATCCTGGCGAGACCATGAGAAAAAATTTTCAGCGGTGAGTTTCCCCCTCCTAATGCTGGCAACATTTATGAGGTACAACGCCATGTAAAACTTCTCTCCAAAGAGGTGTCGCGCTGCGGCACGCCGTTCGGACTCGGCTATAAAAAGGCCCCCTATCATTAGGCTTAAACTTGAATAGGACTGCACTCATTGATATGTGAGAAGTTTGCCCTGATCCTTAGTGGAATGTTCATGGGCAAAATTTGCATTTGCATTTAAGAAATACGCATATGCGACACCAAAGGCCTACAGACCCATAAGCCTTATGTCCTTTCTACTCAAATCCATGGAACGTATTGTGGACACCATGATAAAGAGTAGGACATCCAGCGAACTGCACAAATACAAATAGCATGCCTATGTCAAGGAAAGGTCGGTGGAGACTGCCCTGCATGAGGTTGTGCATAAAATAGAAAAATCCTTTGATGCCAAAACGTACACACTGGCGGTATGCATTGACATGGAGGGGGCTTTTAACAATGTGCGGACCGACACACTGATCCAATCCTTAGACCAGTGCCTGGACTGGATAAACCATAAGCTAAGCAACAGGTGAATAAAATGTGCGTCGCATGGCATAAAATAAGGGAGAAAGTGGCGCAAGGCACGCCACTCCTATGAGTGACCACCATAAATGACCTACTACGGAAGCTGACTGAAAAGGGATTTGAACCCGTCTGCTACGCAGACAATGTTATAATACTTCTAAGGGGTAAGGATCCGAACGAGCTATGCAGAAGGGCCGAAAGGGTCATGCATATGGCATATGACTGGGCTAGATCCAGAGTCCTCAATGTTACCCCAGGAAAGGCTAAAATATGCCTCTTCACGAGGAAGACGAAGGTGGGCCCATTTAACGCACCACATTTCCTCAATAAGACGATTTCGATATCTGACAAGGTCAAATACTTAGGTGTGATCTTGGACAGGAAACTGAATTGGAAGTTTCACATTCAGGAGCGTACAGTGAAGGTTTACAAATGTTGGGCACTATGTAGACCCGAAATGGCTCTACAGCAGCATGATTAGACCAATACTTACTTACGCTCAGTAGTTTAGTGGACTGATATGGAGAAAAGCGCAACATAAGGACCATACAACAGGTTCAGAGAACATGTTGTATTGGCATAAGCGGAGCGATGAGGACCACGCCCTCTAGGGCTCTGGTCTACCCATCCGACATATTGAAATACAAATTAAGTGTGAGGCAGCCGTTGCGACTAGATATTCGACCCATTGACATACAGATTAAGTGTGAGGCAGCCACTACGGCTATGAGACTTAAGGCGATGGGAGAATGGATTGAGCTGCCCATTCTCCCAACGCCTTTAGTCTCATACCATAGCGGTATAATCGAGGCAACGAGGCAACCTGGAAGGAAGGGAAGAGGTTTACGATCGGATACCTGAGATGAACCCTGAAGTGGAGTGCGAGGCACTGCTGCCTGGAAGGAAGGGAAGAGGTTTCTGAACGGATACCTGAGATGAACCTTGAAGTGGAGTGCGAGGCACTACTGCACAGTCTTGTTTTGAAGGAACGCTAGCATTGCCATCTGTAATATCATGTTACACGGATGGATCAAAGCTAGAGGACAGAATGGGCCTGGGGGTTTACATTGAGAACCCAGGGACTGACATCTGTTTTAGACTGAAGGCGAAAATCCTATAGGGGGATACAGATCGTGAGAAGACGAGGCTATTACTGAAAGGAGGTAAGAAGGAGGTCAGTATAGTATCACAACGGGACACATAGGACTACGAGCTCACTTATGTAAAATCAGTGCGGCAAGTCATAGCATGTTTAGGACATGCGGGGAAGATTATGAGACGTTGGAGCATTTCCTTTGTCATTGCCCGGCTTTCGCGTCCAACAGATGCCGGTACTTAGGTGGAGACACAATATCAGACATGAACCAACTTAAGGGAGAGTTATTGAAGACAATTAAGGATTTTATAAGTAGCACGGAATTCTTAACTTACAATTTTCTTTTTTGAGGTTACTTTATAGTTTTTAAGAGCACACAACAAGCCGATTACTGGCTTCAGTGTATGTCCATAGTGGCATGGGGCGGATTAATATCTGCACCTTCTTTTCAACCTAACCTTACCTAGGAAATACAGTCCAAACGATTCAATTAATTGAAGAAAAGTGTGTCAGTGTCAATAATCAGCCAGTATATGTATTAAGAGAAAAAACATAAATAAAACCAGTAAGGAAAGACAAAAGTCAGTCGGCGCCGATTTTATAATACCCTACACCTAACCCATAAGTGAAAATTGGGAGCTGAATTTTATTCTCAACCGAATTTAATGGACTTTGGTGAAGGGTTTCAGATGGATTAAAAAAATGCACACTAATCTAATTTGGAGCAAATGTGTTCAAAATTTTAATAACTATGGCTTTATATGTGCAAAAAGAGGGTTATATATGTTACGGAAGCTATATCTAAATTGAAACCGATTTCTATGAAATTCATCAGTAATATCGAGAGTCATAAGAAAATCCTTATGTTATGTTAGGCACTTTAACATACTTCTTCAATTCGGCTTAGATCGATCCAGATTTGGATATAGCTGCTATATAGGCCGATCTCTCGATTTTAGGTTTTTGGCCCATAAAAGGCGCATTTAATGTCTGATGTCGCCGAAATTTCGAACAGTCAGTTGTGTTAGGCTTCTTTATATCTTTCTACACAAAGGCGAACGATCCAGATTTGGATATAGCAGCCATATAGACCGATCTCTCGATTTAAGGTCGTGGGCCCATAAAAGGTGCATTTATTGTCCGATGTCGCCGAAATTTGGGATAGTGAGTTGTGTTAGACCCTTCAATATTCTTCTTCAATTTGGCTTAGATCGATACTGATTTGGATATAGCTGTCATATAAACCGATCTCTCGATTTTAGGTTTTGGGCTCATCAGATGTCGCCGAAATTTGGGACAGTGAGTTGTGTTAGGCCCTTCGACATCCTTCGTCAATTTGGACCAGATCGGTCCAGATTTGGATATAACTGCCATAGACAGATCCTCCGATTAAGGGTCTTTGGCCCATAAAAGCAACATTTATCATCCGATTTTGCTAAAATTTGAGACAGTGAGTTGTGTTAGGCCCTTCGACATCCTTCGTTAATTTGGCATAGATCCGTTCAGATTTGAATATAGCTGCCATATAGACCGATACTGCGATTTAGGGTCATAGACCCATAAAAGCCACATTTATTATCCGATTTTGTTGAAATTTGGTACAGTGAGTTGTCTTAAGCTCTTCCACATTTTTCCTTAATTTGGCCCCGATCGTTTCAAATTTGGATAAAGCTGCCATATAGACCCATCTCTCGGTTTTAGGTATTGGGCCCATAAAACGCGCATTTATTGTCCGATGTCGCCGTAATTTGGGACAGTGAGTTGTGTTAGGCTATTCGACATTTTTCTTTTCAATTTGACCCAAATCGGTCCAGATTTGGATATAGCTGCCATGTAGACCGATATATCGATTTAAAGTCTTGGCCCCATAAAAGGCGCATTTATAATCCGATTTTACTGAAATTTGACACAGTGACTTATTTTAGGCTTTTCGACGTCCATGTCGTATATGGTTCAGATCGGTTTATTTTTTGATATAGCCACTAAAAAGACCAATATTTTGTTATACACAATTGAACAATTACTTGTACTTATTAGTATTTGGTCCAAATCGGAACATATTTCGATATAACTGCAATGGGACATAAGGGGACCCACCGAGGTGGTGGGTATCCAAACTTCGACCGGCCGAACTTAACGCCTTTTTATACCCTCCACCATAGGATGGGGGTATACTAATTTCGTCATTTTGTTTACAACTCCCCGAAATATTTCTCTGGGACCCCATAAATTATATATATTCTTGATCGTCATGCCCTTTTTAGTCAATCTAGCCATGTCCGTCTGTTCGTCGAAAGCACGCTAACTTTCGAAGGAGTAAAGCTAGCCGCTTGAAATTTTGCCCAAATGCTTTTTATTAGTGTAAGTCGGTTGGGATTGGAAATGGGCCAAATTGGCCCATGTTTTCATATAGCTGCCATACAAACCGTTCTTGGGTCTTGATTTCTTGAGCTTTTAGAAGGCACAATCCGATTTGGCTGTAATTTTGCACGTGGTATTTTGGTATCACTTCCAACAGTTGTGCGAAGTATGGTCTAAATCGGTCCATAAACTGGTATAGGCGCCATATAAACCGATCTTGGATCTTGACTTCTTGAGGCGCTGAAGGGCGCAATTCTCACCCGAATTGGCTGAAAATTTGCATAAGGTGTTTTGATATGACTTCTAAAAACTGTGGTGACATAACCTGATATAGCTGCCAAATAAACCGATCTGGAATCTTGACTTTTTGAGCCTCTAGCTGATATCGGTCTATATGGCAGCTATATTTGACTGATATTTTGCACGTTGTTTTAATATCACTTCCAACAACTGTGCTAAGTATGGTAGAAATCGGTTCATAACCTGATACAGCTTCCATATAAACCGATCTTGGGTCTTGACTTCTTGAGCTTTTAGAAGGCGAAATTCTTATTCGATTTGGCTGTTATTTTGCAAGTGGTGTTTTGGTATCACTTCCAACATTTGTGCGATGTATGGTCGAAATCGGTCCATAACCTGGTATAGGTGCCATATAAACCGATATTGGATCTTGACTTCTTGAGCGGCTGGAGGGCGCAATTCTCATCCGAATTACCTGAAATTTTGCATGAGGTGGTTTGATATGACTTTCAAAAACTGTGATGAGTATGGCGCAAATTGGTACATAACCTGATATAGCTGCCATATAAGCCGATCTGGGAGCTTGACTTCTTGAGCCTCTAGAGGTCGCAATTATTATTCGATTTGCCTAAAATTTTGTACAATGGTTTCTCCCATGGCCTTCAATATACGTGTGTAATATGGTTCGAATCGATTTGTAGCTTGATACAGCTCCCATATAAACCGATCTCCCGATTTTGCTTCTTGAGCCGCAAATCGGACTATAACTTGATAAAGCCCCTCCTCCTTCTCGTCCTCCTGCTCCGTCCTTTTTCATTATTCTTTGTTTGCCTAAAAAGAGGTACTGCGCAACGAATTCGACAGATGCAATCCATGGTGGAGGGTATATAAGATGCGGCCCGGCCGAACTTACTTGTTTTGAACAAGATTTGCTTCGTTGGGTTTTGGTGATTGAGAATATTGACCTACTCTGGCTCAATTACGACCCAGCAGAAGCAGCCGCCTCAACGCCTGCAGAGCAAACATCGATGCCAACATGCAGAATGTGCGTTCCGATTGTGACCTGGAACCTAAAAAAATGTGTCACCTTTTTAACTGCCCAACCATACTCAGATCCCTTTGGATAGACCGCACCATAGCCGTAGAGTTTCCAGATCTGGATCTACAACAACAATAACCGCACCAGTAGTACAGGGTATCACAAGGCCACATTAAAAACGTTTGACCCGTCAATTTGAATGCATTTTCATTTGTTTTGTATCATTTAGAAATTTGCCTTCTCCCCCTTGAATTCGCATGCCTGTTATAGAGTACCATCAGCAGATAACACAATACAGAGATTGAAATTTAAATAATAAATAAAGATTATGCTGTGAAGTGTGAATGCCAGCGAGAAAGGGGGAACACAAGAAAAAGCCATATAAGCAGAAAACATAGCACAGAGGATATAAAAGCTAATTTGGAAGTGATTTTCTACGAAAAAAGAAGAGGCTTACAACAGCACAAAATCACTTCATATACCAATACAGAGGCCTTTAAATTACAATCATTTATTAATGATATGGGGAAGTAAATGAAGAAAACCAAAAGAGAACTGCAAAGATAGAACTGAGAAGTATGAGCGTTGTTGGAATTGATTTACTCAAAGCATTAAGATTTTTTGATTATAACTTTAACGCCATAGTTTATGAACTTAGATTTTGGCCAAGTTAATTGAAGTAGGAAAAAATGACTCAATTATTTGCATTAATTACCATTTAAATAAAGTCCTGCTGATAATTAATCCAGAGGCAATCCTTCTTTCCTTCCTTCCTTGCCGACTGACTTTCTTCCTGTCATTCTTCCTTTCACTTTTCTCCATCAACCTTGGCGAATAAATTTCATACTTGAGTTGATTTTCACGCCAATTTCCCATACATGGAGGATGTTTCGCGTCGTCGCCTCATCTAGGCTGCTCTAGGATAGCAAAACAGTCAGCTAACAACTACATCTACATAACTCCTTGGCATTCCATGGCAGGAAACTTATTTGCTTTTCTGATTAAGCAGCTGTCAATTCGGTTTGCTTGTCAACCCCTTTTTTGTTATGTTGAAAAGCCTTTTTGAAGCCACCCCCTCCCTACTCTTTGTACTGCTTTTCTTTGCCTAAAATCCTTTCCCCTCATTTGGTGGTTAGCAGAATTTCCATGTCGTTTATCATTCGAAATAACATTCCATGTGTTGCTTTTGCCCAAAAGTGATTTTACGTTGAGTGTGAGTTTTAGGGATTACTTTGTTAAGACCGTCTTACATGTTAACACCTTTGTCAGAAGTGTTGTCGCTGTCGTCGTCGTCGTTATCCTTGTTGCCATTGATGTTGTTCTGGGAATTCGATATCGAACAGGATATGCGAGCCTATTTTTGCGGTTATGGGCTAAAGGAAAAAGAAAAGAAAAACACCCAGGGCTAACATTTTTAAGCTTTATCTAAATCATCGCCACTTTAAGTTTGATGACATATTTCTTTTACCTTTTCGGGAATTTCCCTTCTCAAGTCGGAGTGTTTCTTTAAATCCTTTATTACTGTGCCCGAAATGCCCTTTTGTCCCAAAAAAAAAAAAAATAAACGAAAACA
Organism: Stomoxys calcitrans; assembly: GCF_963082655.1. Lineage (NCBI taxonomy): Eukaryota > Metazoa > Arthropoda > Insecta > Diptera > Muscidae > Stomoxys > Stomoxys calcitrans. The sequence continues at coordinate 160,071,427 of NC_081554.1, read as the reverse complement.
AAGACAAAAACCTGATGAAAATTTATGCCACCCCTAAGGTCATTGGCTGTGACAAAATTTATCGATTGATTGCTTGAGACGGGGTGAGCACTACATTCATGTAAACATGATTTATGGCAATGCCATCAGGGGAAGGCGAATATATTTCATATAAAAAATCAAGAACTAAATGATGGGATTATGTTAAGAAAAAAGAGAACAAAACCTCCATTTCAACAATTTAGTTAAATGAACTTTGTCCTTGACTTTTTAAGGCATTTCAAAATTGTTATCTGGTTTTTTTGTACTTGTCAATCAATATGATTATCTTATCATTCATATGTATGCATATAGGGGGTAAAGCAAGTAAGAGCTGCAGAAACCAGTAATGAAAGGCAAAAGTCGCGCGGTGCCGACTATATATTGGTTGCCCAAAAAGTAATTGCGGATTTTTCATATAGTCGGCGTTGACAAATTTTTTCAAAACTTGTGACTCTGTAATTGCATTCTTTCTTCTGTCAGTTATCAGCTGTTACTTTTAGCTTGCTTTAGAAAAAAATATATAAAAAAAGTATATTTGATTAAAGTTCATTCTAAGTTCTATTAAAAATTCATTTACTTTCTTTTAAAAAATCCGCAATTACTTTTTGGGCAACCCAATAATATTCTACACCTACACTATAGGTACTAAGTGGGAGCTATATCTAATTCTGAACCAATTTTGATGGACCTCGGCGAATGTTTTCAGATTGGATGTTAAACAATCCGAGTCAAATTTCGAGCAAATAGGTTGAAATCATAATCTAGCCATAATCTGACGCACATATATGGAAGCTACACTTGAATCCAACCCGATTTTGATCAAACTTCTTAGAAATTATCGTAGGAAAGAGTTGTGCACAATTTTGGCAATATTGGCCAATAATGCACTTGCATTGACCCTGGTAGTGAAAATTGGCCGAAATACATACATGGCAGCTATATATAAATCTGAACCGATTTCTATGAAATTCACCGGTAATACTAAAAGACATAAAACAAATAAAAAGGCGTTAAGTTCGGCCGGGCCGAACTTTGGATACCCACCACATCTGGTATATATGTGAACCATCTTTCGTTATAATTTGGTGAAAAATGCATAGCAGCTATTGGGTTGCCCAAAAAGTAATTGCGGATTTTTTAAAAGAAAGTAAATGCATTTTTAATAAATCTTAAAATGAACTTTAATCAAATATACTTATTACAGAGTCACAAGCTGTGAAAAAATTTGTCAACGCCGACTATATGAAAAATCCGCAATTACTTTTTGGGCAACCCAATATATCGAAATTTGGTCCGATTTGGACCAAATTTGGCCGGGCCGAATCTTATAAACCCTCCACCATGGATCGCAATTGTGGAGTTCTTTGCGCGGTATGTCATTGTGTAATATTTCAGTACATTCGGATAAGAATTGCGCCTTGTAGGGTTTCAAGAAGCAAAAGCGGCAGATAGGTTTATATGGGAGCTGTATCAAGCTATTGATCGATTCAGACCATTTTAGACACATATGTTGAAGGTCACGAGAGAAACCATTGTACAAAATTTCAGCCAAATCGGATAAGAATTGCGCCCTCCAGAGGCTCAAGAAGTCAAGATCCCAGATCGGTTTATATGGCAGCTATATCAGGTTCTGAACCGATTTACGCTATACTTGGCACAGTGGATGGATGTCATAACAAAACACCTCATGCAAAATTTCAGCCAAATCGAATGAGAATTGCGCGCTCTATTGGCTCAAGAAGTCAAGATCCTAGTTCGGTTTATATGACAGCTATACCAGATTATTAACCGATTTGAATCATACTTAGCACAGTTGTTGGAAGTCATAACAAAACACCTCATACTAAATTTGAGCCAAATCGGATAGTAATTGCGCGCTTTAGAGGCTCAAGAAGTCAAGATCCAAGATCGGTTTATATGGCAGCTATATCAAAACATGGACCGATTTGAACCATTTACAATCCCAACCGACCTACACTAATAAGAAGTATTTGTGCAAAATTTCAAGCGGCTAAAAAAAGAGATATTGAGTTGAAATTTTGCACAGATTCTTTTTTTGTCCATAGGCAGGGTAAGTTCGAAGGTGGACTATATCTTGATATAGCCCCCACATAGACCGATCCACTGGTTTAAGGTCTTAGGCCCATAAAAGCCACATTTTTAATTTGATTTTGCTGAAATTTGGGAGAGTGAGTGTTAGGCCACTCGAAATCCTTCTTCAATTTGGCCCCGATCGGTTGATCTCTCGATTCAAGGCCTTGGGCCCATAAAAGGCGCATTTATTGTCCGATTTTGCTGAAATTTGGGACAGTTAGTTGTGTTAGGCTCCTCAACATATTTCTTCACTTTGGCCCAGTTCGGTTCAGATTTGGATATAGCTGCCATATAGACCGATCTCTCGATTTAAGGTCCTGGGCCCATAAAAGTTGAATTTATTGTCCGATTTGGCCGAATTTTGAAACAGTGAGTTGTATAAGGCCCTTCGACATCTTTTTGCAATTTGGCCCAGATTGGTTCAGATTTGGATATAGCTGCCATTAAGACCGATCTCTCGATTTAAGGTCTTGGGCCCATAAAAGGCGTATTTATTGTCCGATTTGGCCGAAATTTCGAATAGTGAGTTGTATAAGGCCTTTCGATATCATTTTGCAATTTGGCCCAGATTGGTTCAGATTTTAATATAGCTGCCATATAGATCGATCTCTCGATTTAAAGTCTAGGCCCCATAAAAGGCACATTTATAGTCCGATTTTGTTGAAATTTGACACAGTGACTTATGTCAGGCTTTCCGACATACATATCGTTTATAGCTTTGATCGACATTAATTTGGACATATCTATCAAAAAGAGCAATATTTTGTTCTACAAAATTGAACAATGACTTGTACTTATTAAACCACTCAATGTCCGTGCCGTATTTGGTCCAAATCGGATCATACTTCGAAATAGCTGCTATGGGAGCATAAATTATAAATTTATCACCGGATAATGACGAAAGTTAGTTTACATATATACCCGAGGTGGTGGGTATCCAAAGTTCGGCCCGTCCGAACATAAAGCCTTGTTACTTGTTTTTGGTTTTTTTTTGGAGAATGCCTCATATATACTTTATAGGTAGGAGATTTCGATATATTGCAAACGGAATGACAAAATGATTATAGCCCATCCTTCGGTGGTGGTCATAAAAAAGGTATCTTCCACATACAGTACCATACTCATTTTGGTAGTCGCTGATCTAGAATAAGAAAGGCTTCCAACGGCTTTTTACTCTTATCAAAGCCCTTTGGTAGCGAATGGGGTTAATGACCTTGGCTGAATTGGCTGTACTCATTGATGGTGAGACCAGTTATGTTCTATGAGTTCCATGTCTGGTGGCCTGCGATGGCATTAATGTCTAATATGCGAAGCCTAGATAGGTTGCATAGGGTGGCATCAAAACTAATTAGTGATTTTATAAATACTACTAGCTAACCAGGGCCCGCTCCCCTGCGCCTTCTTTTACTTTATATGGAACAAAAGTTTCCTTGGAATATTTATTTTCGACAATTAAAGATCTTTTAGTGCAATACCATGCTACGAAAATAGTATATCGCTTGACTAACAGTTTAACAATATAAGTGCCTTTATCTGAACCCCATATGATTTTCATTGGTCCACGAATTTAAGTTTGGATGTAAGGTGTACTCCATTTTTAAAATACTTCATTTCAGCCCGACATTCTCTTGTTATCTGAATTAGGGGTGTTTTCGGGGGTGAGGTGGTCCCCCAGATCTTTGGCCCTGAAAACTATCAGCATCGTGCTCTTCTTTCAAATATCATTTATTTAAACCCCATATTGCCATTGGTTTAGGGGGGTTTACACTATGTGGCGTCCCCCAAACACATGGGTATCATCCTAAATATAGGTTATCAAATTCGTTTTCTAATCTCAAATACCTTTCATTTGAGCCACATATTGGCATGGTTGAAAATTTTTTTTCCTTTGGGGGTGTTTTGGGAAAGGTGTGATGCCCTAAATACATGGTCCTACATTTGGATATCAAATTCGTATTCTACTCTCAAAAACCTTTATTTGAGCCCCATATTGCGATGGTCACTAAAAAATTGCTGTTTGTGGGGTAATTCTTGTGCAAATGAATATCAATTCTTGCTCTACCCCCAATACCTTTCATTTAAGCTCCACATTGACATGGTGGGTGAATATGCCCTTTTTATACCCTCCACCATAAGATGGGGGGTATACTAATTTCGTCATTCTGTTTGTAACTACTCGAAATATTCGTCTGAGACCCCATAAAGTATATATATTCTTGATCGTCGTGAAATTTTATGTCGATCTAGCCATGTCCGTCCGTCTGTCCGTCCGTCCGTCCGTCCGTCCGTCCGTCCGTCCGTCTGTCTGTCGAAAGCACGCTAACTTCCGAAGGAGTAAAGCTAGCCGCTTGAAATTTTGCACAAATACTTCTTATTAGTGTAGGTCGGTTGGTATTGTAAATGGGCCATATCGGTCCATGTTTTGATATAGCTGCCATATAAACCGATCTTGGGTCTTGACTTCTTGAGCCTCTAGAGTGCGCAATTCTTATCCGATTGGAATGAAATTTTGCACGACGTGTTTTGTTATGACATCCAACAACTGTGATAAGTATGGTTCAAATCGGTTCATAACCTGATATAGCTGCCATATAAACCGATCTTGGGTCTTGACTTCTTGAGCCTCTAGAGTGCGCAATTCTTATCCGATTGGAATGAAATTTTGCACGACGTGTTTTGTTATGACATCCAAGAACTGTGCCAAGTATGGTTCAAATCGGTCCATAACCTGATACAGCTGCCATATAAACCGATCTTGGGTCTTGACTTCTTGAGCCTCTAGAGTACGCATGGAATGAAATTTTGCACGACGTGTTTTGTTATGACATCCAACAACTGTGCCAAGTATGGTTCAAATCGGTCCATAACCTGATATAGCTGCCATATAAACCGATCTTGGGTCTTGACTTCTTGAGTCTCTAGAGTGCGCAATTCTTATTCGATTGGAATGAAATTTTGTACGACGTGTTTTGTTATGACATCCAACAACTGTGCCAAATATGGTTCAAATCGGTTCATAACCTGATATAGCTGCCATATAAACCGATCTGGGATCTTGACTTCTTGAGCCTCTAGAGGTCGCAATTATTATCCGATTTGCCTGAAATTTTGTACGACGGATTCTCTCATGACCATTAACATACGTGTTTATTATGGTCTGAATCGGTTTATAGCCTGATATAGCTCCCATATAAATCGATCTCTCTATTTAACTTCTTGAGCCCACAAAGGACGCAATTCTTATTCGAATTGGCTGACATTTTACACAGGTCTCCAACATATAATTTAATTGTGGTCCAAACCGGACCATATCTTGATATCGCTCTAATAGCAGAGCAAATCTTTTCTTATATCCTCTTTTTGCCTAAGAAGAGATGCCGGGAAAAGAACTCGACATATGCGATCCATGGTGGAGGGTATATAAGATTCGGCCCGGCCGAACTTAGCACGCTTTTACTTGTTAGGGGTGTTTTGGCAATTGGAGTGGTCCCCCAAACATTAAGCCCGGAAAATATATCAGCAACGCACTATATTCTCAGATATCTATATATCATTGATTTGAACCCCATATTGCCATTGCACTCAAAATTGGATATCAAATTCGTTTTCTAATCTCATTAAAACTCCTTATTGCAAAATTCAGCAAATATGTCCGGTTTGGGGTATTGGCCCTAAAAACTATGAATATTTAGTTCCACTCTCTTTAAGACCAAAATTGTCTTGGTGAGCAAATACGTCCTATTGTATTTGGGGGTTGTTATGGTATAATAATAATGTTGATATCAGATACGTAGTCTACTCCCACATTTTTTTAATTTGAGCCCCATATTTCCATAGTCGGCAAACATGACCGGCTTGGGAGTGTTTTGGGGGATGGGCGGCCACTCAGTGAGTTGGCCTTGAAAATATATATCGGATTCGTGTTCCACTTTAAAAACCCTCTTATTTGAGCCTCATATTACAATAGCCAGATACTTACTATTTGGGTGGTGTTGTGGGGGTGGGGTGGCCCCATAGACACTTTTCCCGAATATTGATATCAAATTCGTGCTTTACTCCCAAAGACCTTTCATTTGAGCCCCATATTGCTATGGTCGTAAATTTGTCCACTTTGGGGAATGTTTTTGGGGAAAGGCGGCCCCCCAAACACTTGGTCCTATATTTGGATATCAGATTCGTATTCTACATTCAAATACCTTTTATTTAAGCCCCATATCCCCATGGTCAGTAATTAAGTCCTGTTTGGGGGGTGTTTTGGGAAAGGGGTGGACCCCCAGAAACGTGGTCCCACATTTGGATATGAGATGCGTATTCTACTCGCAAATACCTTGCATTTGAGACCCATATTGCCATGGTCGGTAAATGTGTCCGATTTGGGGGTGTTTTGGGGTTGGGGTGCTCCCCCGAGCACTTGGTCCGACAATTGGATATCAGGTACGTTTTCTTATCCTAAATGCCTTTCATTTGAGTCCCATATTGTCGTGATTGGTCTTAATATGTGTTTGGTAGGTTTTAGGGTGTGGCAGCCCCCCTAGGTAACCCATCCGAAATTCGGATACCAAATTTTTATTTTTAGGGTACTTTATGAAAGCACACAAAATTTCGCTTTTATCATACCACCCATCTCCGAGATCTGGCGTTTCTGAAAATTAGGGTAAGGGGGAGGCTCCGCCCCCCTTCAGATATCAAAAAAAAAGTAGTACCCTATTATTACCACGGGGTCATTATGCACCATCTGTGAAAATTTCAAGAAAATCGGTTCAACCGTTTCTGAGTCTATAAGGAACACACAAACATACAAACAAACAAACAAATCTACAAACAAACACAAATTGATTTTTATATATAAGATTGCGACCAGGTCCTTGGAGGTTCTATGAGAGGTCTATCTGATTGACATAAACAACTGAGAATTGGTCTAAAGGACGCTATGTAACTTGTAGCACCTTGGACAGCTTCAGGGTTTATCAGCCAGACATACCGTTGGAGTTTTGGTAGACCAGCGGACTGACTTAGCAAGGGTGGAAATTATGGAAAGCTGGTTACATGTTCTTATGCCTACGTTGGGGAGTGGCAAAAAGGACGAATAAAGAATCGAAGACGGATAGTAAACGACAATTGACGGCTTTAAAATCTGTTATGAGTACAAGCACCGGATACAATGCGCTAAGGGGTTTTTCAACTAGCATAGGATTCAAGGCCAAAAGTCGCTGTTGGGACTACCTGACATAGGCAATTGAGATCACCCTATGTTGGGTTCCTGGTCATGTGAATGAGCCATACCTGAATTGCTTGCTCTCGAAAGAGGCTGGAACCTTTTTTCCAATAACAGATGTTTATATGGCTGTTGAAACACCAGCATGGTTCTCTACTTTTTTACGTAAATTCGACATGCCCAGACTCAACAACTTTCGAACTATTCTGGAGGATTTCGGATATTTGCAGACGTCACGAGTTTCATTTTTCCTATAACAGGAAGATAGTCAATACCGTCCAATGCTCTGGGAATCCTTGCAGCACACCACAATACCACATTAGAATTTCAAAACGCCTTTTTAAGATCTTCAGTACTAGAATACACCAGCAAAGGTTCTTTAAAAATCCAATTAACTCATCCACGAGAGTGCCGAAAGTATTTTGAGATTAAGGTAACATTGTTCCAATATATATTATAGTACCATAGTAGAACTGTAAGCATACATTTTTATACCCACAATCATAGGATGGGGGCATACTAATCTAGTCACACCTCGAAATTTTCGTCTAAGACCCCATAAAGCATATATATTCTTGATCGTCTCGACGTTCTGAGTCGATCTAGCCACATCCGTCCGACCGTCGTGATTTCGACCCGATAGCGGTCGAACACGTAAAGCTAGCCGCTTGAAATTTTGCACAGATACTTAATATAGAAGTAAGTTATTGGGGATAGCAAATGGGTCATATCGGTTCAGATTTAGATATAGCACCCATATAAACCGATCTCACGATTTGACTTCTTGAGCCCTGGAAGCAATTTTTGTCCGATTTGGCTGAAATTTTGCATGTAGTGTTCTGTTAAAACTTCCAACAAGTGCGTCTGGTACGATCTAAATCGGTCTGTAACCCGATATAGCTCCCATATTAACCGATCTCACGATTTGATTTTTTGAGCCTCTGGAAGCCGCAATTTTTGTCCGATTTGGCTGAAATTTTGAAGATGGTATACTTTTTTGACTTCCTATAACTGTGCTGAATACGGACTATAACCTGATATAGCAAATCGGACTATAACCTGATATAGCTCCCATACGAACCGATCTCTCGATTTGACTTCTTGAGCCCCTGGAAGCCGCAATTTTTGTCCGATTTGGCTGAAATTTTGCAGATGATGTTCTTTTAGGACTACCTACAAGTGGACCAACTACGGTTCAAATCAGACTATAACCTGATATAGCTGCCATACGAACCGATCTACCGATTTGACTTCCTGAGCCCCTGGAAACCGCAATTTTTGTCCGATTTGGCTGAAATTTTGCATGAAGTGTTCTGTTGAGACTTTCAACAAGTGCGTCTAGTACGATCTAAATCAGTCTATAACCTGATATAGCTCCCATACAAACCGATCTCACGATTTGACTTCTTGAGCCCTCTTGAGCTCCCATGTAAACCGATCTACCGATTTGACTTCCTGAGCCCCTGGAAGCCGCAATTTTTGTCCGATTTGGCTAAAATTGTGCAGATGGTGTTCTGTTATAACTTTCTACAACTGTGTTAAGTACGGTCAAAATCGGTCTATAACCTGATATAGCTCCCATATAAACCGATCTCACGATTTGACTTCTTGAGCCTGGAAGCAGCAATTTTTGTCCGATTTGGCTAAAATTTTGCAGATAGTATTCCTTTATGACTTCCTATAACTGTGCCGAATACGGTATAAATCATACTATAACCTGATATAGCTCCCATACGAACCGATCTCCCGATTTGACTTCTTGAGCCCCTGGAAGCCGCAATTTTTGTCCGATTCGGCTGAAATTTTTCAGATGGTGTTCTTTTATGACTTCCAACAACTGCGTCTAGTACGATCTAAATCGGTATACATCCTGATATAGCTCCCATATAAACCTATCTCACAATTTGACTTCTTGAGCCCTCTTGAGCTCCCATATAAACCCATCTCCCGATTTGACTTCTTGAGCACCTAGAAGCCGCAATTTTTGTCCGACTTGGCTAAAATTTTGCAGATAGTGTTCTGTTATAACTTTCTACAACTGTGTTAAGTACGGTCAAAATCGGACTATAACCTGGTATAGCTCCCGTTTAAAGCGATATCCTAATTTGACTTCTTCAGTTCTAACCAGTCGCAATTTTTGTCCGATTTGGCTGAAATTGTTGCTGTGTTCTGGTCAACTTCCAACAACTGTAAATGCGGCCCAAATCAGTTTATACCCTGATGTGGGTTTCATGTAAAGCAGTCTCTCGATCATCCTTTTTCGGTTCCTGGAAGCTTTTTGTATAAATTTTTATCAGAATCCATGATGTTGGGTTCCCAAGATTCAACCCTGCCGAACTCAGCACGATTTTACTTGTTAAATGACCAATTGTGATATTGCCTTTACTCATAGACTAGGTGGCTGCCTTAATGCATAAATTATAACGTCCGCCTATAGCACCATCTAAAGTTTATTTATAAATATAACTGCTTCCTTAAACTTCTCACTAATCATTGTCAAAAGCTAAAATCGACAAGCTATTATTGATATGGAAGAAGTCTCTCGCTTATTCCTCAATTTGATGTTGGTGAGAAACTCAATCATTTCCCCTCCTAATCTTTACCCAGCTTTCAATATCACTCAACTTTATATAATTGATTTAAAATCACCTTTTTATTCCCATTTATTTTGCGATGCCTCAAATTTGTTCATTAAAAATCTTTAGACTCCAACTCTGCAACTAATACAAATTTCAAAAAAAAATTTATATTACAGCTGCTAACAACTACTTCCTGCCCCTTTCCGCAATCAACAATGATTTCTGATTACTTTTGCAAATTTATGTAAGTCAGAAATATATTCAGGGCAAAAATCTTCTAATGCCATAAACACTGAACAGAGACAGTCAACATTCAAATATCAGTGTGGTTGCCATAGTTGATGTTTCATATGTTTGCTGTATGTGTGTGTGGTGTGACAAGTAATTTGCACATTTTAACTTTGACTTTACTTTGTAGCATACCACTACAGACCAAAGAACGGACGGACATACGAAAATGTCAGCCAGCCAGACAGCTTTCGTAGATGAACAAACAGTGGTTCTATTGTTTTAGCATTTTTAAGTTTTTCTCGACTCACTTCAGTTTTTACGTTTACCGGAAATTCCCATAAATACATATTCATAGACTCGCAAAAGTGCTAGAGACGACATGCTTTACCAGGACATCTAATAGTTTTTGCCACCATCAACAATTTTGGTTGTTTGGCTGGCTGGTTTTGTTTGGTTGCTGTTGATGATTTTGATGATTTGCAAATGCCAACATTTTTGTGGCAAAAATCAAGCAAAACAAAAAAAAAAATGGAATTTCAAAACCAACGTAAGAATTGAGCATGATTGGGGCTTTGCTGATTTACCATAAAAGTTGAGTTGTCTATATTACCAAGGGGGATGAGGAAATAACAGAATACATAGATGATAGATGTGTACGTAGTTTTCAAATGTTCTACTAAATGTCAAAACTGTCTGGCAATAATGCAAAGTTGTAACGAATAAGTTTTGGGATTTATTTAAAAGGAATACAAGAAAACGAAACAAAAACAAAAGAATAAATAACTGTCAAAGAGGAACGCGAGACGAAAGGATAAAAGCTTTCTAAGAGCAAATCTAGCTAAGATTTTATACCTGCTAACAGCTGTTAATATGATCGAAAGTATCCTTGGACAAAATGACGAAACGCACGGGATGATCATATATACATATTATTAAACGGCCAAGGGTTTTATAAAGCCGATTTTGTGTTCCATATGCGGCTGAATGGAAATTGGCATCAATCGAAAGATATTTTTCCAGAGAAGCGACGAATATGTATGAAAATTTATTTTCCTTAACGAAAAGCCATGAAAATAAGGAATTAATTTTCAATAAATGAAGAAGAAGCTTAAGCACAGCAAATTGTTGTTGCTTTTTTTCTAAAGCATTCATTATGGATGTAATCGCAAAGTAATGGGTGGGAGTATTAGTGGTGAGATTAAGAGAAACAAATGATGCGAGAGAAAGAGTATCACTATTTAAGAGAGGGTATTGTGGAGATGTGATATGCGTTGCCTTACTTGGCATCCGGGTCAGCCAATTCATTAAGGCTCCGCTTTGGTTTGCGAGGAATTTGCATTTTTGTTGTTGTTTGTGTATGTTTTGCGAGCTTGTACAACCAGACAAACAATTTTACAACTACAGGTCATATGCAGAAGGTGGATTTTATATAGGCAAGTTTGTGCTACATATTACGGCCAAACAGCTGAATGGATTTTAATGAATTTGGCTTCAATCGAAAAATATTTTCGTGCAGAATATATATGAGAGTTAAAGTGCAAATATATTTGAAAATTAATTTTCCGATAATAAAATCCATGAAAACACAGCAAATTGTTTTTGCTTTTTACTTAAGCATCCGTTATTTGTGAGAATACAAAGACATAGGTGGGAGTATTGTGGTGAGAGTGCGAGAGATGTCTGGTATGTGCGAGAGAAAGAGTATGCTATAAGAGGTCACTATTGTAGTGCGGTCGTGTGATAGTGGTGATGCGGGTGGCGCTACCTGGTGTTCTTTGGCATAAAGGTCAGTCAGTAGCTTGAGCTGTTGGCAACGGTTAAATAGTTAGCAAACATATAAACTTTGGCAACACACTTATTTGAAAATTAAAGTAAACATTAACAAGTAAAAGCGAGCTAAGTTCGGCCGGGCCGAATCTTATATACCCTCCACCTTGGATCGCATTTGTCGAGTTCTTTTCCCGGCATCTCTTCTTAGGCAAAAAAGGATATAAAAAAAAATTGCTCTGCTATTAAAGCGATATCAAGATATGGTCCGGTTTGGACTTAATTGTGTGGTATATGTTGGAGACCTGTGTAAAATGTCAGCCAATTCGAATGAGAATTGCTCCCGTTGGGGACTCAAGAAGTAAAATAGAGAGATTGAGATAGAGTGTCAAGCTATAGACCAATTCAGACCATAATAAACACGTATTTCAGGCAAATCGGATAATAATTGCGACCTCTAGAGGCTCAAAAAGTCAAGATCCCAGATCGGTTTATACGGCAGCTATATCAGGTTATGAACCGATTTGAACGTTATTTGACAAAGTTGTTGAAAGTTAGAATAAAATATGTCATGCAAAATTTCAGCCAAATCGGATAGGAATTGCGCCCTCTATAAGCTCAAGAAGTCAAGTCCCCAGATCTGTTTATACGACAGCTATATCAGGTTATGAACCCATTTGAACCATACTTTACACAGTTAATGGATATCATAACAAAACACGTTGTGCAAAATTTCATTCCAATCGGATTAGAATTGCGCACTCTAGAGACTCAAGAAGTCAAGACCCAAGATCGGTTTCTATGGCAGCTATACCAGGTTATGAACAGATTTAAACCATACTTAGCACAGTTGTTGGATATCATAACAAACTACTTCATGCAAAAATTCATTCAAATCGGATATGAATTGCGCCCTGTAGAGGCTCAAGAAGTCAAGACCCAAGATTGGTTTATATGGCAGATATATCAAAACATGGATCGATTTAAACCATACTTAGCGCAGTTGTTGGAAACGTGCAAAATTTCAGTCAAATCGGACCAGAATTGCGCCCTCTAGAGACCCAAGAATACAAGACCTAAGATCGGTTTATATGGTAGCTATATCAAAACATGGACCGATATGGCCCATTTACAAACCCATTCGACCTACATTCATAAGAAGTATTTGTGCAAAATTTAAAGCTTCAAGCTATACTCCTTCGAAAGTTTGAGTGCTTTCAACAGACAAACGGATGGACAGACGGACGGACTTGGCTAGATCGACATAAAATGTCATGTCGATCAATAATATATATACTTTACTAGCCGAACCGGTCCCTCTCCGCTGCGTCTTCTTTAACTCTCCAATATCTTTTTAGGGTGGGGACACTTCCCCTTAATTGCTGATATCGAATTTGTGTCATTGTAGCCTACTACGCTGAGCGCGTTTGAATCCTGGCAAGAACATCGGACAAAGCGATGTTTATTCCCTCTTAATGTTGGCGACATTTGCGAGATACAATGCCATTCATGGTCATTTAAAAAATTTCCCTCAAAGAGGTGTCGCACTACAGGACGCCGTTCGGACTCGGCTAAAATTTTAAATTGAGTTTAAACTTGAATCGGAAAGCACTCATTGGTGTGTTAGAATTTGCCTCTTCTCGGTTCCTGGCGGTAATGTTCTTCGTTAGGGTAATGTTCTCATTAGAGGAGGAATGGGACCTCAGACATTTCGACTCAAATATAGATATCAAATTCGTACTGCACTTCCAAATCCCTTTAATTTGAGCCCCATATTGCCATGGTAAATATGAACCGTTTGTAGAGTGTTTTGGGGCTGGGGCGGCCACCGGCACTTTGCACCGACAATAGATATCAAATTCGTTCTTTATTCCCAACGGAAATGAAGTTCAGTTTAGGGGGTGCCAAAACACTTGGCTCCAAAATTTAATATCAAAGTCGTTTTCTACTCTCAAATACCTTTCATATGAATCCCATATTGTCAAAATGGGTTAAATAACCCATTTGGCGAATCTTTAGGAGGAAAGCGCTACCTAGACTTGAACGCAAATTTTAATGTCATATTCGTAATCTACTCCCTAATACCTTTCATTTGAGTCCCATATAGCCATGGTCGGCTAATATGCCCATTTGGGGGAATTTGCGAGTAGGCGACCTTCCATTACTTGGGCTGAATGTTTTATGCCATATTATTTACAATCTACTGCCGAATACTTTTCATTTGAGTCCCATATTGCCTGAACTTCGAATATATCTGTTTAGAGGAGTTTTGAGGTTTGCGGGGCCCGCTGGGTACTTGGACCCAAATTTCAATACCATATTTGTTTTCTGGTCTCCAATACCTTTCATTTGATATTCTTATTGTGCCCCTCGGACCACTTTCGGATATGGGTGGCGTTTTTGGGGTTAGGGGGAGGGTCTGCCTCCACCCGATATCTAAAAATTATATAGCCTATGTTTCCTTCCAGATAAACGTACACAATCTGTGAAAATTTTAAGAAAATCGGTTCAGCCAAGTATCATATAGTCATAATGGGTCTAAAGACGTTTTTGAGGGATGGCGTGACCCCCTATACTTCGATCTGATTCTGTGTGCCAGATTCGAAATCTACTCCCGATTACCTTACATTTGAGCCCAATATTGAAATGAACGTCCTGTATTTGTTTGTTTAGGAGAGTTTTGGGGTTGGAGTGGCCCGAAGGGTACTTAGACTCAAATTTTAATACAATATTCGTATTCTACTCTCCAATACCTTTCATTTGTGATGTGTTTTTGGCGTAAGGGGGAAGGACCGTTTCGCTACCGATACCGAAAAATTATATAGCCTATGTTTCCGTCCAAACCAACCTACACAATATGCTAAAATTTCGAGAAAATCGGTTCTGCCGTTTTTCAGTCTATACGGAACAAACAAACAGAGTCCCATATATCCGTGATTGGCTAATGTGCCCATTTTGGGCGTTTTGTGGGGAAAGGGTGACCCCCTATACTTCGACATGAATATGTATGCCAGATTCGTTATCTACACCCGCATACTTTTCATTTGATACCCATATTGTCCTTATCTGTCCACTTTTGATTTTGTGTGGTGTTTCTGGGGTAACACTGGAGGGCCCGCCCCCTTCCGTTATCAATAAATTATAAAGCCTATGCCTAATTTCTGACCATATTGGTAATCTACTCCCGAATACCTTTCATTTGAGTCCCATAATGTCATGATCGTCAAATAAACCTATATTAAGGAGTTTTAGGGCTGGGGCGGCCCTCCAGGTACTTGGACCCAATTTTTATTATGACATTTGTACTCTACTCTTGAATACCTTTTAATCCCATATTGTCCCGATCATTCGACTTTTATTTTGAGGTAGTACTTTAGGGGTAAAGGGGAGGGTCCGCCCCCCTCCCGATATCAAGATATTATATAGCCTATATTTCCTCCCAGACCAACCAATCTGTAAAAATTTCAAGGTATTCGGTTCAGCCGTTTTTGAGTCTATACGGAACAAACAAACAAACCGACAAACAAACAAACAAATACGAATTGAATTTTATATATTGGGTTACCCAAAAAGTAATTGCACTTTCATATAGTCGGCGTTGACAAATTTTTTCGCAGCTTGTGACTCTGTAATTGCATTCGCTCTTCTGCCAGTTATCAGCTGTTACTTTTAGCTTGCTTTAGAAAAAAAGTGTAAAAAAAGTATATTTGATTAAAGTTCATTCTAATTCTATTAAAAAAGCATTTACTTTCTTTTAAAAAATCCGCAATTACTTTTTGGGCAACCCAATATAAGATATCAGAAGGGACCCAAAGCGGCATGTAACGGATTCTGGTTATATGAGGTCTCGAATGAAAGGCAGAACCATTCTGGCATAAAAATATGACATCAAGTGTTTTGGGGTCATCTTGTTTCCTTAAACCACCTATCATGACAATGAGGGTTTTACAAGTGGAGTACGAAGCTCATTTTGACAATAGAGTAGGAATTTGATATCGAAATTTTGGGCCAAAATTCTCAAAGCCTCCAAACCTCCTCCAAAGGACATGTATCAGGTTTAAAAAAATGGGTCTAAAGGAAAGGTTTTTAAAAGTAGAGTAGGAACGTAACATTTAAGCACTTAACAAGTGGCTGAGAGTACGACTTATACCTATGTTGACATGTAGCCAAATAATGGCAATATGATATTCAAATGAAGGGTATATGACAGTAGGGTAAAAATTTGTTCCGTTGACATGTAAAAGTTCTTAACAGTCAGTATGGTAAGCACCTGAAATATGGCTATATAAAGTCAAGTTTCTAGCGCTCGCCCCTCCTTCAATTTTACCCAAACGGATTTATAAACTGAAAATAACAATATGGGGCATAAATTATAGAAGAGGGTTACGAATTCTAAAAATATTAAAAGAAGATGAAAGAAAAAACATTTTGGGCTATGAACCTATGCTGCTGCACAATCTTAACTTTTCAAAATATGCACTGCATTCAAACGAAAGGTATTGGCAAGTTGTGGAGTATATTTGAAGTCAAGACGCACCCGAGACCTAGAAGTTTGGACTATAAATAAAGGATGATTTTTTTAGCTATTATCTTTGTGCTCTGTTGAGAATGCCCATCGCCCGCTTCTTTCATTCAGCGATGAAGCTCATTTTTGGCTCAATCGGCGTAAATAAGCAGAATTCTCGACTTTGGAGTGAAGATCAGCCAGAAGCATTGCAAGAGTAATGCATACAGAGTCATAGTCATAGTTTGATGCAAGTGTCTAGCTTTTACTCCTTCGGAAATTAACGTCCTTTCCACAGACATATGCACGAACGGAGGAGAAGCTTAAGAAGGCTACATCAGCATATACACCGATATGGATCATATTTGATATGGATGTTGGAAGTCATGGCAGAAGTTTTTGTGCCAAATTTCAGCAAAATTTGAGAAATTTGGAAATTGAGGATTCTAGGCGCTCAAGAAGTCAAATCTGGGAATCGGTTTATATGGAGGGTTAGGGTGGTGTTATCTCAAAGCGAAAAAATCGATGTCGATTTTTTGGAGGCACCACCCGAAAATTTTTAATTTTGATAGATTCTAAAATTCCCAAAATTTGAGCACAATTGGAAGATTTTAACACGTGCTGCTGAGTCCTCAAAGTTTTGAAAAAAAAGGTTACATTCGATGATGGACTATATCGGACTATATCTTCATATAGCCCCCATATAGACCGATTCGCCGATTTAGGGTCTTAGGCCACATTTATTATCCGATTTTGCTGAAATTTGGTATAGTGAGTCGTGTAAGAGCCCTCAACACCCTTCTTCAATTTGGCCCAGATCAGTCCAGAGATCTCAGTCCGGATCTCTCGATTTAAGGCTTTAGGCGCATAAAGGGCGCATTTATTGTCAGATGTCGCCGAAATTAGGGACAGTGTGTTAAGTTAAGCCCCTCGACATACTTCTGCAATATGGCATAGATCGGTCCAGATTTGGATATAGCTGCCATATAGACCGATCACTCGATTAAAGGTTGTGGGCCATAAAAAGAGCATTTATTGTCCGATGTCGCCGAAATTTGAGACAGTGAATCAGGCCAAGCCCCTCAAAATACTTCTGCAATATGGCATGGATCGGTCTAGATTTGGATATAGATGCCATATAGACCGATCTCTCGATTAAAGGTTGTGGGCCATAAAAAGAGCATTTATTGGCCGATGTCGCCGAAATTTGGGACACTGAATAAGGCCAAGCCCCTCAAAATACTTCTGCAAAATGGCATGGATCGGTCTAGATTTGGATATAGATGCCATATAGACCGATCCAACGATTTAGGGTCTAAGGCCCATAAAAGCCACATTTATTATCCGATTTTGCCGAAATTTGGGATAGTGAGTTGTGTTAGGACCTTCTACATCATTCTTCATCTCTCGATTTAAGATCTTCCACCAATCAAAGGCGCATAAACTGTCGGATTTTGCCAAAATTTGGGACAGTGAGTTGTGTTAGGCCCTTCGACATCATTCTATATTTGGCCCAGATCGATCCAGATTTGGATAAGCCGTATAGACCGATCTCTCGATTTAAGGTTTTGGGTCCATGAAAGGCGCATTTATTGTCCGATTGTGTCGAAATTTGGGACAGTGAGTTATTTTAGACCCCTCGACATACTTCTGCTATATGGCACTGATAGGTTCGGATTTGGATATAGCTGCCATATAGACCGATCTCTCGATTTAAGGTTTTGGGGCCATAAAAGGCGCATTTATCATCCGATTTCGCCGAAATTTGGGACAGTGAGTTAAGAAAGTCTCTTCGACATCCTTCTACAATTTGCCCTAAATCGGCTCAAATTTGGATATAGCTCCCATATAAACCGATATCTCGACTTAAAGTCTTGGCCCCTTAAAAGGAGCATTTATAATCCGATTTCACTGAAATTTGACACACTGGCTTATGTTAGGCTTTTCGACAACCGTGTCGTATATGATTTACACAATTGAACAATGACGTGTGCTCATTAGTATTTGGTCCAAATCGGAATATATTTCGATATAGCTACTATGGGGAATAAGATATGCATTTTCACCGGATTTTGACAAAAGGTAATTTACATATATGCCCGAGGTGGTGGGTATCCAAAGTTTAGCCCGACCGAACTTAAGGCCTTTTTACTTTTTTTTATTTTATTTTATTTATTTGTATTTCATTTTGTTTTATTTAATTTTTTTATATTTTTTTTATTTTATTTTATTATTTTTATTTTATTTTATTTTATTTTATTTTGTTTTATTATATTTTACTTAGTTTTGAGCAGCAGACCTTTTCAGAAAACAACAGAGGTTTTAGTAGGCAGCTAGCCGAACTAATACTGTAATAGCAGTAAAATGTTCTACAAACAATCAGCAGACAGTGTTTGCTGTTATCAGCAGACTTTTTGTTTGTATGCATTTTAAACACTATCCAGATTTAGCAGCCCGAAAAATTTTTCAAAAAGCCGAGGCATACAAGTTTAAACTAAAAATCAGATTGTTTTATTTTCCTCAACTCTCTAGTTATAAACATTTCGCAGTAAGTTAAAATAAGTATAGGTGGTATTAAGTAGAGACTGTAGCAGCTTCAAATTCATAGGATATATGTGACCAACCATTATCTGCAAACAGTAAAATAATAAAAATATTTTTTTCCAAAATATCTCACTTACCGCACTTGGTTGTTGGGCCTTCAAAATCAACAACTTCAACATTTTTTGATTGGAGATATCAAAATTGAACCAATCACTTTCAAAAGCTGCATTGGCCACATTCATACTCTCATCATACAGTTCATTGGCATAGTAATACAGAATAGAGCTCTGGGCAAAAATCATTAAAATGTAAATGCAAATCAGCAACATTTGACTAATGGTCTCCACCTAAAGTAAGAGGTGGGTATAAATATTTTTTTTTCGGGAATGTTGAGAGATTTATATTACCGTAACCAATGTAAACATCATGGCGCATAACATGGCACCAAAAGCCAAAAACTCCACAAGAAAAGTATAGCTGGTCAAATCATTTATGGTGTTTACGTATCTAAAGAAAAATAAATTAAAAAACGTTTTGAGAAATACTATTTTTATTCCTCACCTCATCAACTGACACTGATATTTTATGCACCACACAATAGTTTCTCTAGCCTCTTGTGAATTTAAATCCTTTAAGTGCCTCAATTTTCTCTGCAGCACCTGACACATCAGTATGGCGAATAAAAGCAAAGCTACCATCAAATTGGTAAAGGGTATAAACATGCAGCAGCCGATGGGGGCCAATATAATTTGAACTAGGAAAAATATCTCGTAAAATGGGGACTCATATTTGTTCACTCCTGGCACATAAATGCCAAAGGGTAAAACTGTAAAGAGAAAACAATTTGTAAACCTTTATTAAAAGTTTGCTCGTTTTTCATAAAACATAAAAGCCCACCCTTCGTTGTGGCAAATAGTGGATACATTAAAAAACTTATGACCGAGCAAGTGCCCATAACCAAATTGACTTTTGATATCGAGTTGGCTGCCAGCGTTATCTCTTGCAATTTTTTTCTTACCCAAATATCCTCGAACTTCTACAAAGACAAACAAATTCGTACAACTGCTATTTTCAAGATCCTCCACTTACCATTAGATCGTTGTATAGTAGACGAACTCGCTCTAAAAATTCCTCAAACTCAAAACGATTGGCACACAACACCACCGCCCTAAAGGTGGTATTGAAAAATAGTACCGCCAAATAGGCATTCCTTATCATGGCATCCATGGGCTCTTTACTAAAGTAAATATCCACAAATTGTGACATTGTTATCAAAATATAGGGTATTAAATTTGCATAGCGTCTCCAATTGTGCCGCAATAGCAATGACCAAAATTTCATAATACGCAAACTGTTGTTGTACAATGGCACATCTTCTATGGTGGCAGCAATGAAACAGGCTTGCAGTGCCATATGGCCTGGTCAAGTGTTGGAAATGTAATGAAGCGCCAAGCATTTCCTTACATCCAAGGTATTGGGCTTTAGAAAATTGGTTGTGGTTTCCTTTTGTGATACTAGTTAAGTTATTTTGAAATAAATTTGTAATGAAGATACGATTTCACCAACACATTGCCATTAACGAGTACTTGGACTAATGTAAATCAATGTTAGGTTAGGTTGAAAGAAGGGTGCGGATATTAATTTGTCCCATGCTACTATGGACATACACCCAAGCCAGTAATCGGCATGTTGTGCGCTCTAAAGTCTAAACCGAGCTAGGTTCGGTCAGGCCTATTCTTAAATACCCTCCATCATGGATCGCATTTGTCGAGTTCTTTGCACGGTATCTCTTTTTTAAGCCAAACAAAGAATAATGAATAACAAATGTTGTGCTATTGGAGCTATACCAAGTTATAGTCCAATTCGGACCATAAATGAATTGAATGCTGAACACTGTAGAAGTCATTGTGTAATATTTCAGTCCATTCGGATAAGAATTGCGCCTTGTAAGGGTTAAAAAGCAAAATCGGGAAATCGGTTTATATGGGAGTTGTATCAAGCTATAGATCGATTCAGACCATATTAGACACGTATGTTGAAGGTCATGAGAGAAGCTGTTGTACAAAATTTCAGCCAAATCGGATGAGAATTGCGCCCTTTAGAGGCTCAAGAAGTCAAGGTCCCAGATCGGTTTATATGGCAGCTATATTAGGTTATAAACCGATTTGAACCATACTTAGCATAGTTATTGGAAGTGATATCAAAAAACCACGTGCAAAATTTTAGTAAAATCGGACGATAATTGCGCCCTCTAGACGCTTAAGAAGTCAAGACCCCAGATCGGTTTATATGGCAGCTATATTAGGTTATAAACCGATTTAAACCATACTTAGCACAGTTGTTGAAAGTGATACCAAAACACCACTTGCAACATTACAGTCAAACCGGATAAGAATTGCGCCCTCTAGAGGCTTAAGAAGCCAAGACCCAAGATCGGTTTATGTGGCAGCTATATTAGGTTATAAACCGATTTGAACCACACTTAGCACAGTTGTTGGAAGTGACATCAAAAAACCAAGTGCACAATTTTAGTCAAATTGGACGATATTTGCGCCCTCTAGAGGCTTAAGAAGTCAAGACCCAAGATCAGTTTATATGGCAGCTATATTAGGTTATAAACCGATTTAAGCCATACTTAGCACGGTTGTTGGAAGTGATACCAAAACACCACGTGCAAAATTACAGTCAAATCGGACGATAATTGCGCCCTCTAGAGGTCAAGACCTAAGATCCTTCACCCATGATGGAGGGTATAAAAAGTAACCTCGAAAATGAAAATTTTAATTTAGAAATTCCATGTTTCTTACAAAATCCTATATTGTCTTCCATGCCACTCCCCTAAGTTGGTTCATGTCTATTATTGTGTCCCCACCTAGGTACCGGTGTCTGAAAACCGGGCAATGACATAGGAAATGCTCCAACGTCTCATCATCTTCCCAACATGCCCTACACTTGTTACCAAAAGCTATATTGACTTTCTTCTTATTTCTTTTCAGAAATAGCCTCGTCCTCTCACGATCCGGTTCACTCCATAGGCTTTTTGCTGTCCTACCGACTGTTTTGCTGGTCTGTTCGTTCGCCCACGCTATTAACTACGACTGTGTTCTATGGCAGCCGGTTGGTTGCACCGGATTGACCCGATAGAACCCTGGATGGCAAGGGCTGCCGCCTCAGTGTACATGTTCGTCTTTTTTCGTCATGGGAGAGGCACATCCCGAAGTGCCTTCTCCGCACGCATCTGGTCCGTGCCGGGATTGAAAGGAACCCCGGACGCTGGTTCTGATTGGTTTGCCAGAACCACCTCCATCATCGGTCGGTGTCGGTGAGGTGTAACCGGTGCATGGAGTGGGTATATTTCCGATCTTGCTCTGGCCTCACTTCACTGCGGCAGTATAGTCATACTGGTTATGTCGCAAGGTGCTGTGCGAACATTGCCCTTAGTGGGTCACAAGCGTCGTCGTCGTCGGACTATGTGACCCCCCGACCTCTCCTGTACGGCAATATACACAATGGCAGCATCCCAGCCCAAATATTGCCAGGCCAGTGCCGGGAAGTGTATCGTTTTTGCAGCTAAACTGCAACGGACTTCGTGGCGAGATCGATGAGATTGTGGATTTCATGAGTCGGAAGATCACATTGGTCGCAGCGATCCAGGAGACAAAGCTGACCAACACCTGCAGCTTGCACAGTTGTCACGGATACAATGTGCTACATAAGGGTCGCTCAAGGTATGGAGGTGGGAAATTGGCCTTCGAGATACACCATTCCGTACAATATAGACCTATCTCGCCTGCGCATGGCGCTAGTGACCACTACATGGAGTGCATGGGGATAGCAGTCAGGTCCGATACTACCGAGATAGAGCTATACAACGTGTACATACCGCCGGTTGGTAGCTGTGTCCCGATTAATGGCCAAGCTTACAAGTGGGTTACTATCTAGCCATAATCGTCTGGTTCTAGGGGACTTTAATGCGCAGAACACTTCATGGCATTCTCCCCTAGGTAACGACCAGCGTGGCATAGCTTTGGCAGAGCATATTGAAAGCTCCACGTTTTTCACGGTGAAAGAGGATGCCCCCCATAGGATTGCGAGGAGGTGCAGCAGCTCGCCAGACATCACCATTGCATCCGCAGATCTCCTGAGTGACGTATCCTGGCAAGCCGTCATCTCTTTGGGGTCAGACCACCTCTCCATAATTCTCACCATCGACCGACCACCCGACTTCATAACCTCTGAGCGCCGGACGTTTATCAATCATAAGAAGGACGATTGGGCTGGCTTCAGAGAGTATACCAATCGGCGCTTCAGTGAACTGCCAACCCCCTCGGATGTTCTAGTGCCCGAGAGTAAATTCCGAGACATCATTAACGCAGCAGCCGCTGGCTTTATACCAGCTGTTCGAATACCCAAATTGCGGCCCAATTTCCCTCCGCAAGCAGTGGTACTCGCAGACGACCGTAATTCAGCGAGCTGAATCTGGAAGTAAACATGGTAAACAACGAACATAAGCGGAATTTGTGGCTGGAACACTTGGAGCAATGTAACTTAGGCACCGGTGTAGGCAAACTGTGGTCTACTGTTAAGTCACTCTCGAATGACAGGACCTCAGTCACTTTTGGCGAAATAACCGAAGAGATGCGCCAGGTTGTTTAACCTTCTATTTATTGTGCATCCCGGGAGAGACAGGGCATGGAGGAGAGCCATTCGCCGTATTCGTGGTCTCCGAACCGTCGCAATTTATCGTGGGAGACGTTACGAATGTCATCCGTGGCGCCAAATCATCTAAGGCCTTGGGCCCCGACGGAATCTCTACATTGATGTTGAAGAATCTGAATTCACCTGGAGTTGAGTACCTTACTACTGGCCTCAACCTGTCTTTGAACACTCTTATAGTTCCCGATGTCTGGAAAATGGGCAGAGTGATCCCTATACTGAAGCCTGGAAAGGATCCGAGTTTGGGGGAGTCGTGCAGACCGATCTCCCTTTTCTCACCAGTGGCAAAGACGCTTGAGGCATTACTGCTCCCGGGCCTCGTAGGACAATTTCCATTCGCCACAAAAGCTTTTGTATGCCATCACCGCATTTGCCGTGGCTTCAATCAGCCCAGGCCATGTGATAGGACGGTTCTCGTGGCACTGAACCTATCGAAGGCATTCGACACAGTCAGCCATGCCAAATTATTTGAGGACATCGCCAACACTCCAGGCTTGAAACGCTGGGCTTGAAACGCTGGGTCTCGAATTATCTGTGTGGTCGCCAGTCATTTGTGGAATTTAGGGATAAGAAGTCGAAGCACCGTAGAGTGAAACAGGGTGTTCCTTAAGGTGGGGTGATATCTCCGGCACTGTTCAACATCTACCTATCCTCCATTCCACCCCCTCCAGACGGCATAGAGATCATATCACATGCGGACGATTGTACGATCATGGCATCAGGCCCCCTACCAGTGCGAGACATAACTATGGGTTGCCCAAAAATTGCGGATTTTTCATATAGTCGGCGTTGACAAATTTGTTCACAGCTTGTGACTCTGTAATTGCATTCTTTCTTCTATCAGTTCATTTTAAGTTTTATTAAAAATGCATTTACTTTCTTTTAAAAAATCCGCAATTACTTTTTGGGCAACCCATGCTGTCTAAGCAATACCTTTTGGGCTGCTATCGCAGAGACCATCCAAATTATCATCTTTTGGATAGATATCCACCTCCCAGAGGCCTTTTAGGTAGATCTACATGATCTAGAGCGTGACATTAAGCGCTACAAGAGAGAACCTCTAGATCAAACGGCATATTAAGCAGGTCTAGACCACATTCATGCAGAGACGGTAGCAGATGCGGTAAATGGCTATCGGGTGAATGTAGTCCTTGGAGAACGACCGCTTCCCATTGCACAGGAGGAAATTGACCTCCCCCGGCAAACCAGAGTAGTTCTGGCTCAATTAGGTTCCGGAAGATACAGCCGCCTCAACTCCTACAGAGCTAGGATTGATGCCGACGTGCAAGATGTATGTCCAGATTGTAACCAGGGACCGCACGATACACGTCACCTGTTTAACTGCCCGGCCAGAATCACTCGACTCAGACCCAGTTCCCTGTGGATGCACTCCATCTTAGTCGCAGAGTTCCTGGGTCTTGACACTCAAAAGAATCAAGCAGACGAAAGATAGAACACAATAAACTGCTACAACAACAACAACTGTGTCGACCTGAAGGGCTTCGGGTTAACCAAGTTTATTGACGGCAGTTCTCTGACCTTCACCTCCAAATCGTCTGCCCTTTCATTCAAACTTACTCCTTTATAGCCCGGCATCCAAACGATGCGGATTTTGCCATCCTCAGAGAAGGCATTAATCTCCTTCATACACTGTAAGACTGTTCGTGATCTTCCCGTCCTGGTTGCTATTGACCTTGTGGTTATTTTACGCTCTGTAAAAATTTTGACACTCGACGTCATCGCGTCAGCACCACACCACCTAACGCATTCCGTGATCGCCCGGATCTCTGCCTGCAGGACCATATTATGGTCAGGCAGTCTTAAACCGATCTCAGTCCCTGGGTTCTCAATATATACCCCCAGGCCCATTCTGTCCTCTAGCATTGATTCACTTGTGTAACATGATCTTCCAGATGAAAATACTAGGATTCCGTCAGTCCAAGACTGTGCCAGTGACAGCAATGCCTCGCACTCGACCTCAAGTGTCGTCTCAGGTATCCGATCGGAATACTCTCCTCTTCTTTCCAGGTTTTCAATCGCCGCCTTGATTATAGCGCGATGGTATGAGCTGCTCCCATCCTCCATCCATTCTACCATCGCCTTAAGTCTCAAATACGGCCAAAATCAGTTTATAACCTGATATACCTCCCATGTAAACCGGTCTCTCGATCAACCTGTTTCGGTTCCTAGATTTTTGCTGGTTTGACAGAAGTTTGGTATGTAGAATTGCGCCCTTTGGGGGCTCAAAAAGTAAAATAGAGAGATCAATTTATATGGGAGCTGTATCGGGCTATAGACCGATTCAGACCATAATAACGTATGTTGATGGTCATGAGAGGATCTGTGGTACAAAATTTCAGGCAAATCGTATAATAATTGCGACCTCTTGAGGCTCAAGAAGTCAAGATCCAATATAGGTTTATATGGCAACTATATCAGGTTATGAACCGAGTTGAACCTTATTTGACACAGTAGTTGAAAGTAAAAATACAATACGTCATGCAAAATTCCAGCCAAATCGGATAGGAATTGCGCCCTCTAGAAGCTCAAGAAGTCAAGTCCCCAGATCTGTTTATATGACAGCTATATCAGGTTTTGAACCGATTTGAACCATAGTTAGCACAGTTGTTGGATATCATAACAAAATACTTCGATCAAAAATTCATTAAAATCGGATAAGAATTGCGCCCTCTAGAGGTTCAAGAAGTCAAGACCCAAGATCGATTTATATGGCAGCCATATCAGGTTATGAACCGATTTGAACCATACTTGGCACAGTTGTTGAAAGTCATAACAAAACACGTCGTGCAAAATTTCATTCCAATCGGATAAGAATTGCTCCCTCTAAAAGCTCAAGAAGTTAAGACCCAAGATAGGTTTATACGGCAGCTATATCAGAACCATTCGAACCATATTTGGCACAGTTGTTGGATATTATAACAAAGCACGTCGTGTAAAATTTCATTCCAATCGGATTAGAATTGCGCCCTCTAGAGGCTCAAGAAGTCAAGACCCAAGATCGGTTTATATGGCAGCTATATCAAAACATGGACCGATATGACCATTTACTATACCTACCGACTTACACTAATAAGAAGTATTTGTGCAAAATTTCAAGCGGCTAGCTTTACTCCTTCGGAAGTAAGCGTGCTTTCGACACAAAGACGGACTGTCCGTCCGACATAAAATGTCCGAAGATCTAGAATATATATACTTTATGGGGTCTCAGACGAATATTTCGAGTAGTTACAAACAGAATGACGAAATTAGTATACCCCCCATCCTATGGTGGAGGGTATAAAAATAGCTTTCGTACACATTATTTATTGCAATATCATCTTCATACTGTTTAAAATTACTAGTTATGAACATTGCCATTAAATTGTGGTCAATATTGACAAACAATTCATCAATTTAGGGGTAAATAATTAATAACGCATATATGTGACTTGCAGATAACTTGCCTGCTCAAGTGAACGCAAGCAATTGTTTACCAATAATTTTCTTTATCTGAAAAATTCATATTGTGGACTTTAAATTAGAAAAAATAATAATTAAATGGTATACAACAAAAACGAATTGTCACAATATTGTATTAAGAATTTTATATTCCAAGGAAACTGCGAGCAACTTAATCAATATCATGGTCCCTTTTACAAGCCAATATCATTTCAGCCATAAATTATTTGAAAGAATCTAAAAATGCTATGTGTAGAGCAAGGTATGCGCCAGCGGGGAAGGACATAACTCAAAAGGTACTTCGACAGCAGCAATTAGTGAAGCATCTAAGGAGGAATCATCCACACCGTGTCCGGTGTCCTGTATGTATGTGTATGGAGGAGGGATGTAAACTTTTCAAGGGGTACGGGGAATGCGAGACACAGAGCCTGTATTCTTGCAAAGACTAGTCTAAATGTTTTGGTGGAAAATCTAAATCCTAACTATGGTCCGGATTTTGCAGATAAATCTCCACCATTGTAAGGTTGGTTCGTCGGCACTAAAGGTCCTCCTAATGGCAGTGGAACTTGACGTGGTTCTTATTCAAGAGCCCTGGGTGTATGGAGGAGGGATTTAAACTTTTCAAGGGGTACGGGGAATGCGAGACACAGAGCCTGTATTCTTGCAAAGACTAGTCTAAATGATTTTCTTCTTCCGTAGCAAAGCACTGAAGATTTAGTAGTAGGTAGTCTTTAAATTATTGAGTCTTCTTACTGGCGCTTCCCTATATATAGGACATACGATTCAGAGATGCCGCCTTCAGACCTTAAAGTGCTGGCTGAATCTGCTTCTGTAGGGAAGAAGAGCCCCATTGTAGAAAGTAATGCTAATGCACATCACCAGATATGGGGAGATTCTAATGTCAATGAAAGGGGTGAGCTGCTTATTCAATATAAGTTGCAATCTGTCGACTTATAAATAAGGGGATAAACCGACCTATTTATATTACCAGGAACAGACAGGAGGTACTAGATATTACCTTTGAATCGGAAGATATAAGTGCAAGAATATACGACTGGGAAGTGTTGGATTACCACAGTTTCTCTGATCATCGTTATATTAGTTTTAGCTTTGAAGAAAATACTGAAGTAGTGGTCCCTCGGCTAAACAGAAGAAAGGCGAATTGGGATAGATTTCGGCACACCTTCTGCACGACTATTCCTTCTAGACCAGAAAATGAAGTGGAAACTGCGGAGGATATAGACATAATGGTCAATCGGATCAATAAGACCCTATCAAGGCCAAGCCAAGGGCAAACAGCGTCCGCCATGGTGGACTCCAGAGCTCGTTGATCTTAGGATGGACTGCAGAAAACTCTTCAACAGGGAGAAAGTCACAAGAACACCGCAAGATTAGGACTTCTATAAACCTGAGCTAAGAAAATATAAGAGCGAGCTGAGAAAAGCTCAGAACAAATCCTGGAGGGAATTCTGCAGCTCCGTGGAGGATACATCTGAGGCCTCTAGACTAAGGAAGACGCTGTCCTCAAGACCTTTTGCGGTGATAGAGAATACATTGGCAATGTCTAGTAAGGAAACACTAGAAGTACTTGTTGATACACATTTCCCGGAAAATTCTCCAACGGAGGTTTTTGGGGAAATTGTATCTGAACCAAAAATCCTTTGGACCATAAAAGATGTTCGCACCATTAGTCTGTCATCCTTTATGCTGAAGACTCTTGAAAAGTTGATAGAAACATACCTTAGGGCTAAGATCGCTGAAGATCGCCCGTCTCGGCAGCAGCATGCATACAGTAAGGACAAGTCCACTGAAATAGCCCTTCACGAGGGTTTGTACGATGTCAAGGAATATACAATCATAGCATCTCTTGACATAGAAGATTTTTTCAATAATGTAAAATCAACGTCAATCATGAAGGAGATGGAGTTTCGGATTCGGTCCATAAATGACTTGAATGCTGCACATTGTAGAAGTCATTGTGTAATATTTCAATCCATTCGGATAAGAATTGCGCCTTGTAGGGGCTCAAGAAGTAAAAACCGGGAGATCGGTTTATATGGGATCCGTATCAATCTTTTGATCGATTCAGACCATATTGGACACGTATATTGAAGGTGAAGGTCATCGTATATTGAAGGCCGTAGTTGAAAATTTCTGCCAAGTGGGATGAGAATTGCGCCCTCTAGAGGCTCAAGGAGTAAAGATTCCAGATCGGTTTATATGGCAGCCATATCTGATTATGTACCGATTTGCGCCATACTTAGTACAATTGTTGGAAGTCATAACAACACCTCGAGCAAAATTTCAGCCAAAAAGGGTTAAGAATTGCGCCCTCTAGCGGCTCAAGAAGTCAAAATCCAAGATCGGTTTATATGGCAGCTTTACCAGAATGTAGACCGATTTCCACCATATTTCGCACAGTTGTTGCAAGTGATACCAAAACACCACGTGCAAATTTTTTGCCAAATTGCCCCCTTTAGAGGCTCAAGAAGTCAAAAGCCAAGATCGGTTTACATGGCAGCTATATCAGGTTATGGACCGATTTGAACCATACTTAGCACAGTTGTTGGAAGTAATACCAAAACACCACGTACAGAACTACAGTAAAATCGAATTGTGCCCTCTAGCTGCTCAAGAAGTCAAGATCCAAGATCTGTTTATATGGCAGCTATACCAGGTTGTAGACCGATTTCGACCATATTTCGCACAGTTGTTGGAAATGATACAAAAACAACACGTGCAAAATTTTATTATCGGCTTAAGAAGTCAAAACCCAATATCGGTTTATATAGAAGCTATATCGATTTGGTCCATTTACAGCCCCAACCGATCTACACTAATAAAACGTATTTGTGCAAAATTTCCAGCGCCTAGCTTTAGTCTTTCGAAAGTTAGCGTGCTTTCGACAGACAGACTGACGGACATGGCTATGTCATAACGATCAATAATATATTGGGTTGCCCAAAAAGTAATTGCGGATTTTTTAAAAGAAAGTAAATGCATTTTTAATAGAACTTAGAATGTACTTTAATCAAATATACTTTTTTTATACTTTTTTTCTAAAGCAAGCTAAAAGTCACAGCTGATAATTGACAGAAGAAAGAATGCAATTATAGAGTCACAAGCTGTGAAAAAATTTGTCAACTCCGACTATAAGAAAAATCCGCAATTACTTTTTGGGCAACCCAATATATACTTTATGCGGTCTTAGAAGCATATTTCGAAGTGTTACAGACAGAATGACGAAATTAGTATACCCCATCCTATGGTGGTGGGTATAAAAATATGCGTCAACAGATGAACATCTCAAGGAGGTGTACTGTCTCCTCTACTTTGGAATATAGCCTTTAACAATATATTATTGTCTCTGGAAGAAAAAGATGTAAAAGTGGTCGCGTATGCTGATGACGTGGCAATTATGGTTAGGGGAAAGTTTCCCAGCATTCTTAGCGATACACTTCAGGAAGCTCTATGTGCCACAGCAAAGTATGCTACCGAATGTGGTCTAGGTGTAAATCCGCACAAGGCAGAAATAGTTATTTTCAGTAAGAGATACAAGTTACCTACAATGACAATTGTCTCCTTCGGATGAAAGAAAGTTCCATTTATAGAAACCGCAAAATACCTGGCTTTTTTGGTGGACAGACAATTAAACTTCAAATCCAACATTTTGGAAAGACGAAGAAAGGCAACTCTTGCGCTATACACCTGCAAGAGAGCCATAGACCAAATTTAGGAGTTTAAACCTCGTGTCATGCATTGGGTATATACTGCAGTTGTCAGACCTATAATGCTATATGGTGTTATATTCTGGTGGACGGTGCATCAAAAATCCAACTACTGTTCAACACTCAACCGGATCCAAAGGATGGCTTGTTTGCATCACGGCCGCACTGAGGACGACACCATCTGATTCACTGAATTTAATGATACACCTTGCGCCTCTGGCCATTGTGGCAAGACAAATTGCTCCGACCACACCTGTGGGCCTAAGAGAACTTTGTCTTTGGTCATGTGGCAGCTACGGGCACTGTGTTATCCTTGATACAATGTCCGCTGCTCCAGACAGTGTAGATTACACCCTACCTGAGCCGCTTTTTGATAAAAAGTACTGTACCACCGTTCCTGAACCGATTGGAACTACGATATACCTGGTAATAGAAGTTATATAAACTTCTAAACGGATGGTTCCAAACTAGACCATTAGGTAGGCCTTGGGATGTTCTACGAAAAACCAGAACTGGTCATATCGAGAAGATTACCCGATAACTGTAGTGTGAATCAAGCGGAGAACCTTATAATTAAAGAAGTGATGGAAGGGCTAAGATATAATGTCATATCGACAACTGGCTTAAGTATCTTCTCAATCAATCACCCAGCCATTAAATTCCTGGAGAACGTATTTTTGAATTCAAAAACCGCCTCGACAGTCGTAGATGAGACGAGATGGCCGAACAGTTCAATATTCAAATGTTTTAGGTGTCGGGCTACAGAGATATCCCAGGGAATTGTAAAGCGATTGAGCTTGCGAGACTAAGAACTACCCTACACATTCCAGGGATGCTAAAATCTGTGGGTATGCCTTAGTTTTCAGTACCAGGCCCGAAGGACAACGAATGATAGATGGTCACAAAGAGGGGGCTGTGAGCATTCCAAAACTATGTGGCCTAATCTAGACTTGAAGAGGTCTACTGCTTTGCTGTCATTGGCTAGAACAGACGTCTCGGTCATTGTGTCCGTCATGACGGGTCACTGTCTAATCGAAAAACATGCTGACAGACGGAATGTTGCCAGCAACGACTATTACAGAAGATGTGAGAACATCGAAGAAGAAGAGACTATAGAACACCTTCTGTATGTATGTCCCGCACTAGCAATTAGATTGAGCTCCACTTTAGATTCTCATTTCTTTGAGACCCTTTCTGATTTAGCGAATGTGAACATTCGCAAGTTTTTTGGGATTTTTAAAGCGATCTGGATGGTTCAACGGTAGGTACTAGAAGGCATCTTACTTCTTCTATTCCTGTGGTATCATAATGGACGAAAACGTCTAAGTGAGTCTGACGGCAGACTGCCACTTAAACCTAACCTAAGGTGGAGATCGCATTTGCTATCCAATAGTTAGGAAATTTTTTACATATCACATTTTTAGTCTATACCGAAACACGCTATAAGTTTTAGTAAAAAGCGGTTCAGATTTATATATAGCTCAATTTACCACCCAAGATCTGATTTGATTTTTTCGGATATCGAAATCATTAAGTTTAAGAAACGTGGCGTCTCAAATTGGTTTACCCTCGTCTTTCTCGTAAACAGGCGGATCTCAGTCTTATGTGGCTTTACATTCATCATTTAACACTAGATCTACCCCAGTCGTGACCAATCTCCAAGACCCCTTCGTATAGCTTTTCTGCATAGCTGTTTCGGGTTCCTTGGAAGTATTTTAACATCGTGTGCTTAACATATGGGTTCAAACCCCTACTCAGTCAGGGCCTGTAGTGGTCTCCTATAGGAGTGGGATAAAATGCAATGTCCCATGTGGCGTGCCTTTTAACACTTTGTCTTTCATACATATGTTGGGAGATCCACAATCTATCCAGGTATTCCTTACCATGTATTTAATGCAGTCTCCAAGTACCCGGTCAACCTATTACTGCTCTAAGTGTTAGAGGGTTCCGACAACATTAAAAGTACCTTCTATGTAAATGGAATGGTAAGGTTAGGTGGAGTGGGTTGCCCACCAATGGTGAGTTCACTTGGAGGCCAATCTGGCCCATTGTGTTACCCTAGAAATAAAGGAAAGAGAAAGAAGAAGAAGAAACCTCGAACTAGAGGTTATACACGAATAAAAGAAATGCAGGATAAATGGAAAACCCGAGTGTGATGTGAAGAAACGCTAATCCCCATGTAAGCACCGGAGCTTATGGCACCCCTTGTAGGAACCTTTCTGTTCTTTCAACAAACCTCAGGAGAACTACCAGAGGTACGTTAGCAGTTCACCCAGATCACAGAAGAAACGGCTCAACATAAAGGAGAAACTACGTACCTGCAGACCCGGACATGAACACAGCAAGTGCTCAATAGTCTCCTCTTCATCCTAATCAAGGCAACTCTTACAGAAGTCTTTGCGCGGTATTCCCTTGAGCCCTGCCATGCAAACTATGGCACAGTGCCCGGTTATGACCCCTGTTAAGGTACTTATCGACCTCTTATCGAAAGTCAGTCCGATAAGAGGGCGTCCTCCTCTGATCAAAGACAGGCCAGAGAGCCTTTGCAGTCCGGTAACCATCCACCGAGTCCCATCACCACACCGACGCCGCCCTGACCATCCCCTCTACTGCGTTCAGCAGCTAGACAAATGGCACGTAGATAAGACCGAAGGCTGGTCCGCCCGCGCAGACGAACTCCTCCCGGCGCACTCGTCCGCCCACTCAATGTAAATGGACTGGACACTGTGGTACAGGGTATTATAGATTTGTGCATTTGTTTGAAATGCTAAGAAGGGGAAGAGCTCGACCCATCGATAAGTATACCGATCGGCGTAGAATCACTTCCTGATTCGATTTAGCTATGTCCATCTGTCTGTCTGTCCATGTATTCTTGTAACCAAGGTTCAGATCGCATTTGTTGTCCGATTTTCACAAAATTTTGCATAATTCCCTTTTTTGGTCCAAGAACGAACGCTATTGATTTTGAAAAAAATCGGTCCAGATTTGGATATAGCTCCCATATATATCTTTCAACCGATTTGGCCTTTTAAGGCTGTAGAAGCCACCATTTTGGTTCTGTCTTTACAAAATTTGGGGCGATATTTTTTTCTTAACGTCCTAATATGTGTGCAAAATTTCATCAGAATCGGGTCAGATTTAGATATAGCTCCCATATATATCTTTCATCTGATGTGCCCTTTTAAAACTGTAGGAGCCACAATTTTGGTCCGATCTTTACCAAATTTAGCACGAAATGCTTTTTTTGACGTCCCAATATGTGTGCAAAATTTCATCAGAATCGGATCAGATTTAGATATAGCTCCCATGTATATCTTTCAACCGATTTGGCCTTTTAAGGCTGTAGAACCCACCATTTTGATTCAATCTTTACAAAATTTTGCATGAGGTGATTTATTTGAGGTCTTCATATGTGTGCAAAATTTCATAAAAATCGGTTCAGATTTACATATAGCTCCCATATATATCTTTCATCCGATATGGCCTTTTAAGGCTGTAGAAGCCACCATTTTGGTCCAATCTTTAAAAAATTTAGCAGGAGGTGTTTTATTTAACGTCCTCATATGTGTGCAAAATTTCATTGAAATCGGTTCAGATTTAGATATAGGTCCCATATATATGCTTCATAGGATAGGGCCTTTTCAGGCTGTAGAAGCCACAATTTTCATCCCATTTTGAATGAGA
Organism: Stomoxys calcitrans; assembly: GCF_963082655.1. Taxonomy (NCBI): domain Eukaryota; kingdom Metazoa; phylum Arthropoda; class Insecta; order Diptera; family Muscidae; genus Stomoxys; species Stomoxys calcitrans. The sequence continues at coordinate 160,036,885 of NC_081554.1, read as the reverse complement.
CGTTTTAATTGGCGTTCAAATACGTGCGCAAAATTTCATTGAAATCGGTTCAGATTTAGATATAGGTATCATATATATCCTTCAAAAGATAGGGCCTTTTCAGGCTGTAGAAGCCAAAATTTTGGTCACATCTCTTCAATATAGGGCGTGAGATGTTCTATTTCATATCCCAGTATGTGTCATTAAAATTGGCATAGGTTTCGATATAACTCCCATATAATCTTTTATCCGATATGGCCTTTTAAAGGTGTGGAAATCCGAATCTTTTGCGCTAGGGTAGGAAAATCTTACAAGGTTCTAAATTGCTATTTCAATTGGTATCCAAATTAAAGTCTGACTAGATTTCGTGATAAGTTCTACATATAAAAAGTACTACGTACACTAGGTGATGTAGGGTATTATATAGTCGGCACCACCCGACTTTTGCCTTTTCTTACTGGTTTATACACAACTTCGTGCATGGCGTTCACCACTGTCCATCTCTTGAGAAAGACATGCTTCTTGTATCTTGTCAATTCGCATACTGTCCTACTTACATATTGGGTTGCCCAAAAAGTAATTGCGGATTTTTCCATATAGTCGGCGTTGACAAATTTTTTCACAGCTTGTGACTCTGTAATTGCATTCTTTCTTCTGTCAATTATCAGCTGTTACTTTTAGCTTGCTTTAGAAAAAAAGTGTAAAGAAAGTATATTTGATTAAAGTTCATTCTAAGATTTATTAAAAATGCATTTACTTTCTTTTAAAAAATCCGCAATTACTTTTTGGGCAACCCAATATATTCGACAGTTTCAACAATATGTCGAAATCTAGTATAACTCAATAGACCTCTAAACTCTTTTGGAAATCTTCTGTGATGATAAAAATTTCATAGAACGTTATCACAATATTTGATGTAAAAAATTCCGTTACATTCATTTGTTCATGTTCTGAATTTTCCTGAAGAGGTTTATTTTACCACTCTTAAAAATGCATAAATCATTAACAAATTGATGACTATGACAAGAAGTTTTTAAAGACCACACTCTTCAGTTTGAGTAAATTTCCCATGTTTACAAAACTTTGCTCATTTTCTAAAGCCCCTTAATTAAGCAAAATAGTATAAATGATCTAAAAAACCAGCAAGTCATTTAAACGACATCAGCCTCTATATCGAGGCTAATAAAAACCCCAGAAACAAAGCCTTTTGACCGACAGTTCGTGACCATTTATTCGAGCATTAACTTCATTGGGGTAACTTGCCCATAATTTAGATTTTTGCTGTGCGTTTTCGATGGCTTTTACCATGCAACTTCGCACCATTGAGGATGTGCCTTTGCTGAGCACAAATTTGCGCATTATGAAGTTTTGGTCATTCCTATTGCAGCATAATTGGCGTCGTTATTCATGTCTTATACCCTACATTATGATTAATACGACACAATTTTTGGATATTTGCTTCAGCACTGAACCCATTGATGCCATTGTTCGAAACGCTTACATAGCCGTTTTGTTCTTCAATACGATTTTGAGGGCCGTTCTATTGTGCGTTAATCGCTTTGAGTATGAGCAATTTATGGAAAATATACGACAGCTCTATATTGAATTGATGGTAGGAGATAAGGACAAGGAAGGAGAGAATGTGAATGATATCCAAAGGACATTAAATATTGGACATATTTTTTCTTTTTGTTTCTTCCTTTATTAGAATTCCGAGGATAAAGCCTTGAGAAAAATGCTACAGGAGTGCACCATGACTTCTAGATTTATATCCAAAATCAATCTGCTCATGGGTTTTACGTCGTGCATTGGTTTCGTCATCTATCCCCTGTTTGCTACTTCAAAAGGTAAGCCAAAAAATTTATATATTTCCTTTATACCTAAATCACCCCAAAGGGGAGTAGATTGAGCTGATCGATAATGTAAAAAGTAGAGTCCGGATTTTTATGCAAAAAGTTCTATAAGACACATCTCACCAAGCAACTTCAATTCCCCTTTTACCAAAATAATTATTAATTTTTTTTTTCGAATTTTCATTTCTTTTCACAGTACTCCCCTTTGGCATGTACGTTCCTGGCATTGACAAATACGAGTCACCATTTTATCAGATATTTTTCATAAGTCAAATTATCATTACTCCCATGGGTTGTTGTATGTATATACCCTTTACCAATATGATTGTGTCCTTTATCCTCTTTGCCATACTCATGTGCAAGGTGTTGCAGCATAAATTGAAAAATCTTAAAAATGTGAGCAACGATAAAGCTCGGCAGGTGATTGTATGGTGCATAAAATATCAACTGAAATTAATAGAGTGAGTAGAATTTCGAAAAAGAAATTTTATTTAATAAAACAAGTAAAAACGCATTAAGTTCGGCCGGGCCGAACTTTGGATACCCACCACTTCGGGTATATATGTAAACCACCTTTCGTCAAAATCCGGTGAAAAATGCATACCTTATGCCACATAGCATCTATATCGAAATATGTTCCGATTTGGACCAAATACTTATAACAATTCACTGTCCCAAATTTCGGCAACTTCGGACAACAAATACACCTTTTATGTGCCCAAAACCTTAAATCGAGATATTGGTTTATATGGCAGCTATATCCAAATCTGGACCGATCTGTGCGATATTGCAGAAGTATGTCGAAGAGCTTAATACAACTCACTGTCCCCAATCTCGGCGACATCGGGCAATAAATGTGCCTTTTATGGCCCAATCGGTCTATATGGCAGTTATATCCAAATCTGGACCGATCTTTGCCATATTGAAGAAGTATGTCGAGGCGCTTAACCTAACTCACTTTTCCAAATTTCGGCGACATCGGACAATAAATGCGCCTTCTATGGGACCAAAACCTTAAATCGAGAGATCGGTCTATATGGCAGCTATATCCAACTCTGGACCGATCTGTGCCATACTGCAGAAGTATGTCGAAGGACCCATACAACTCACTGTCCCGAATATCATTTCTCTAGTGATGCGTTAATTTCTCATTCGAGATGAGCTTAATGATCGAAATTTTTGTGCAATGGAAATATGAAAGCCACAGAAGATACACCACACCAACCATGATTTAACGCGTTTTGCCCAGGGCATACACATGGTTGCAAAAAACCATGGTTGTAACACCCAGAATGAAGAGAGAGATAGGCCCATAAATAAAAATGCGGATAGACCAAAAATCACTTTCTGATTCGATATCGCTATGCCCATCTGTGTGTCTGTCTGTCTATCCGTCTGTCCATGTTAATTTGTAGCAATTTTCATCCGATCGTCTTATGATTTGGTTTAAGCATGTTTTTCACCCTAGAGGTGAAGCCTATTGAAATTGGAAAAAATCGGTTCATATTTGGATATAGCTCTCATATATATGTTCGTCCGATTTTCAGTAATACTGCAATAAAATGGTCATTTGTTAACCGATTCTTTCGAAATTTGGCAGAAAGGATTTTTTTATGTCTCTCATTACTGGTGAGTTTCATGGAAATCGATTCAGATTTAGATATAGCTCTCATATATATATATCGACCGATTTTCACTCCTAGAACCACTGCAAGCACATTTATTGACCAATATTGCCAAATTTTGCACAACGCTTTCTTCGACGACTACCGCAATATCAGAGAAGTTTGTTCGAAATCGATTCAGATTTAGATAAATCTACCATATATATGTTCAAGCATGTTTTTCACCCTAGAGGTGAAGCCTATTGAAATTGGAAAAAATCGGTTCATATTTGGATATAGCTCTCATATATATGTTCGTCCGATTTTCAGTAATACTGCAATAAAATGGTCATTTGTTAACCGATTCTTTCGAAATTTGGCAGAAAGGATTTTTTTATGACTCTCATTACTGGTGAGTTTCATGGAAATCGATTCAGATTTAGATATAGCTCTCATATCCCGACTTAGGGTCTTAAGCAAGGCGCATTTATTATCCGTTTTCGCTGAAATTCAGACAGGGATTTAGATTAGGACACCCGACATACGAACCTAGTATATTCAACAGCAGAACTTATTTAGATATAGCTGCCATATAGACCGATTTGTCGATTGAGCGTCTGAGGCCAATAAAAGTTTAGTTATTACCCGATTTTGTTGAAATTTGAAATAGTGAGTTGTTTTAAGGCTCCCGACATCCGATCCAAATATGGTTCAGATCGGACTATATTTAGACATCCGATCCAATCCAATGTTTCTATTTTGGGTCCCTTAATAAAAACACAACAACACAACACATCCCTTAATAAAAAGCGGATTTATTTCCAGTTTTATCTAAAACTGTTACTTCTATAAGAATTCTCTAGACAAGAATAAAATATGACCCAGACCAGCCCCTATTTAGATAAAACTATGGATATGGTAGTGGAGTTATAATATAATAGGATGATTAATATATCCATGGTGGTGGGTGCGGCATGACCGAACTTAACACGTTTTACTTGTTTTTAATCAAAAACTTAAAAAACACCAGAAAATGCTGGCTGTTTTAGCAACAAATTACTGCTGTCCCGTATTCAGCAGATTTTCTGCTGTTACAGCAAACACATTTCCTGTGTTTACTAACAAATTTCTCTGAATGTATGGATATAGAAGGGTTATCATAAAACAGGATGATAAATATTGGGTTGCCCAAAAAGTAATTGCAGATTTTTTAAAAGAAAGTAAATGCATTTTTAATAAAACTTAGAATGAACTTTAATCAAATATACTTTTTTTACACTTTTTTTTCAAAGCAAGCTAAAAGTAACAGCTGATAACTGACAGAAGAAAGAATGCAATTACAGAGTCACAAGCTGTGAAAAAATTTGTCAACGCCGACTATATGAAAAATTCGCAATTACTTTTTGGGCAACCCAAAATATCCTAAGTGAAGTTCTGCGATGCCAACCTTAATGTATTTCTATATGTTTTAATTTTTTATAGATATGTGGATAAAATTAACGATTTGACTACCCATACTTTTTTGGTGGAATTTATGGCCTTTGGAGCCATGCTATGTGCCATGCTGTTTTTGTTGATTATAGTAAGTTGGTCGGAAAAATTAGGATAGTTGTTTTTAAGTAACAAACATTTTCTTCTTATTTGAGATAATTATAAAATTAGTTTTTTTTAATTTATAATTAATATTTTGTTGTAATAATTTTTTAGTTAATATAATTTTTATTTAGTATAATATTTCTTAAATTTAGAAATTATTTTCTTAAAATGATTATACTTTTTCATAAAATTACTATAATTTTTCTTAATATCATCATAATTTTCCTTAAGGTATGATAATTGTTTTTAAAACTGAAGGGAGTTCCTACAGGCACTTGACAAATTTGAATTTAATTTGTGAACGCTCGCTAACACTTATCATCGAACTGTAAATACAAATTCCAATTTTGCCCATGAACATTACACTAAGGTACAGGGCAAACTTCACACATATAAATGAGTGCAGTCCGATTCATGTTTAATCTCAATGATAAGGGGCCTTCCTTTAATAGCCGAGTCCGAACGGCGTGCAGCGGGGCGACACCTATTTGGAGAGAAGTTTTCCATGGCATAGTACCTCACAAATGTTGAAAGCATTAGGAGGTGAAAGCCAACGTTGAAAATGTTATCTGATGGTCTCGCCAGGATTCGAACCCAGGCATTCAGCGTCATAGGCGGACATGCTAACTTCATGCTAACTGTAACTATAACTTTATTCAGTAAACGCAACATTTTCGTCATGGTAAAGTACAAGAAAGAAGAACGCACAGTGGTATAGAATCGAAAAAAAACTAGGAAAAAATATGCCATCTGAAAATAGATCTCTATCTAACTCTTTAAAAATTGAAATGGCTAAGATGTTATTGAGATCATGTGCAAACTTTCAAGACCCTAGGTGGTCAGGGAGCCTCTTGGCAAGCCTCTAATGATGGTCACCTCGGCATTTTGAAAAATTGTTCGGGCTGTCAAATCTTTATGTGTAGTCCGATCTTCAAAATTCTTTTTTTGCTGAATGGTGCTTAAAAATCCTTACAGCGATACGCTTGAGGGATACAATATCTTATCGGGTTTAAGGGATAATCGACTTAAAATTTTTATTTTTTGAAATTTTTGCCAAGATTAGCTTCGTATTTTATTTACGGAAGCGTTAATGGTTCGATTGTCATTTTGGATTGTTGACAAAATTTACAATGGCTTTATTGCGTTATGCGTAAACATCCGATAATTTAATTAAAATGTTAAAAAATGGATTTTTAGCAATTTTTGGTCAAAAAATGTATTTTCATTGAATAGCATCAGAAATCACGATGTCGAGCACCGTCGACGAACAAGTACGGCCCAATGAAGCCTCAGGCATACAACCGCAACCAACAATTATTTTTTGTGTTTGATATGTTTCTTCGGAGGCCACCGTTGCGCAGAGGTTAGCATGTGCGCCTATGACGCCGAACGCCTGGGTTCAAATCCCGGCGTGAACATCAGAAAATTTTTCAACGGTGGATTTCCCCTTAATAATGCTGGCTAAATTTGTGAAGTATCCTGCCATGTTAAAACTTCTATACTTCGTTGTGCGGCTTGGGATGGACAAGTAAAAGGAGCTCCATTATCATTGAACTTAAATATTAATCAGACTGCACTCATTGATAGCAGAGAAGAATCCCCTGTTCTTGAAGTACATGTCGATTTTTACCTGATCAGTAACGCATATTTTGTCTATTGACGAACTCTCTTAAAGTAGAAATCGCAAATTGAAAGCCGATGATTAGTGTAAGAGTGCGTTCACATTTAAATTCAAAATTGTCAAGTCCCTATCAAAAACCTTAAATATAACCGAGGTGTTGGGTATCCAAAGTTCGGCCCGGCCGAATTTAATGCATTTTTTGTTGTTACATAATATTATTTTAATAGTCTATATATATTTTTTAACATTAAAACTATTTTTCTTAAAATTATACAAAAATTTCCTCAATGAAAAAAAATGCTTGCTTTAAAATTATCAACATTTTTAATATTTTTTTTTTTTAAGGTTGAAACTGTGGGTCAAATGATTATTATCAGCATCTACATATTCATGATCTTTGCCCAGAGTGTCATTATGTACTACTTTGCCAATGAATTGTACGACCAAAGTTTGAATGTTGCCATAGCTGCCTATGATAGCAATTGGTTTGATTTCGATGTGTCCACTCAAAAATCTCTTATGCTGTTGATTTTGAGATCTCAAAAACCTTGTGCGGTAAGCAAGACTTTAATATTTTAAATAAAATGTTGAATTTTTTTTAATATCTTTTTTTTTCAGATTTTAATTGGCAAAGTTTATCCCATGAATTTGCAGATGCTGCAGTCTCTACTCAATGCCACCTATTCTTATTTTACTTTGTTGAAAAGAGTCTATGGTTGAAGCAGTGTTTTCTTAATTTCTTCGATATTTTTAAGAAGAAGAGTTGAAAGCAGTTAATTTTATCTCTAAACAAAACTCACTTCAATAACTTTGTAGTTTTTTTTTTTTCAAATACAGCACCTTTCAAAAAAATTAATTTTCTCAAAACAGACTCCTTAAAATTAGGTTGCCCAAAAAGTAATTGCGGATTTTTCATATAGTCGGCGTTGACAATTTTTTTCACAGCTTCTGACTCTGTAATTGCATTCTTTCTTCTGTCAGTTATCAGCTGTTAATTTTAGCTTGCTTTAGAAAAAAAGTGTAAAAAAAAGTATATTTGATTAAAGTTCATTCTAAGTTTTATTAAAAATGCATTTATTTTCTTTTAAAAAATCGGCAATTACTTTTTGGGCAACCCAATAATTCCAATAAGTTCAGCATTAAAAGGTTAATGAATTAGGCAGAGTTTTAAGCCATCACCACATCGTCGTATTCTAATCTCGTCATGTCGTTTGCAATACCAAAACAAACGCCGTATAAATTGGTTGCGATTGTCATGGTATTTTAACTCACCATAACATCTGTCTGACTTTCGAAACTGGAGAAGAAGTGCAGAAGATGGAATTGCTAGGAAATCTATTCTGAGTTTGGCTAGTGGAATTTCATTGTCAATTAAAGTCGTTTATTAAGTCTATCTTCCGACAGACCGTAACGACATGTGTTGCTGGGATAGCTTTGTTGCTGGAGAACCTGTGTCGCTGGATGACCAGGGCCGATACAAACCATTTATTTTTGTGACAATAAACACATTTTCTAGTTTCTTGTATTTTTCAAACATTTCGGAGTTCGACGCCTTATCAACACCGGGAGGCAAACCGTAAGGTCGAACTCTCGCGCTTACTACACGACGGTATATGAAATATGGGTTGAGTTAAACAGCCTACCCATATGTCACCTACAGCCTGTATCCTGTTTTTGACTTTGTAGTGAAAGTTCAACTTCACTTCAATTGAAATGGTCTTACCTGTGAGCTTGCCGCTGGCGAACTGACTCATCTTACCATTCTCATGGCTTAATTTTTATTATCCAAATCACTTAAATCTATTTACAGTTCATTTCATATGTAATTTTACTTACAAATTTACCCAACATGGTGACCCATTTCCCTGAGTATATAAATATGACACTTCAAATTAAATGGGCTGGCCTTGCTTGCCCAGGCGATTTATGAAAACGTCAATTTCCGAATATACGGATACATCAAATCGTCCCCGAAAGAATGGAAAAACAGGGAATGCAAACCTTAAGAACTATATAAAACCTACCGGAGTGACCCGATGGAGTCCTTCATCGGCAAGGGCTGTCGCTTCAGTGTATAACACACTGTTACAACAACAACAACAAACCAAAAGAAAGAAAATGCGTCCATTGCAAGGAAATAATTCAAGTAACAAGGCGTTAAGTTCGGCCGGGCCGAACTTTGGATACCCACCACCTCGGGTATATATCTAAACCACCTTTCGTAAAAATCCGGTGAAAAATGCCCCAAAGCAGCTCTATCTAAATATGTTTCGATTTGGACCTAATACAAATAAGCACAAGTCATTGTCCAATTGTGTATAACAAAATATTGGTCTTTTTAGTACCTATATTTAACCATATACGACACGGATGACGAAAAGCCTAACATAAGTCACAGTGTAAAATTTCGGTGAAATCGGATAATAAATGCCCCTTTTATGGGGCCAAGACTTTAAATCGAGATATCGGTCTATATGGCAGCTATATTCGAATCTCGACCGATTTGGGCCAAGTTGCAGAAAAATGCCGAAGAGCCTAACACAAATCACTGTCCCAAATTTCGGCGACATCAGACAATAAATGCGCCTTTTATGGGTTCAAAACGTTAAATCGAGAAATCGGTCTATATGGCAGCTATATCCAAATCTGGACCGATCTGGGCCAAATTGAAGAAGGATGTCGAAGGGCCTAACACAAATCACTGTCCCAATTTTCAGCAAAATCGGATAATAAATGTGGCTTTTATGGGCCGAAGAACCTAAATCGGAGGATCGGTCTATATGGCAGCTATATCCAAATCAGGACCGATCGGGGCCAAATTAACGAAGGATGTCGAAGGGCCTAACACAACTCACTGTCCCAAACTTCAGCAAAATCGGATAATAAATGTGGCTTTTATGGGCTTAAGACCCTAAATCGGAGGATCGGTCTATATGGCAGCTATATCCAAATCTGGACCGATCTGGGCCAAATTGAAGAAGGATGTCGAGTGGCCTTGCATAACTCACTGTTTCAAATTTTATCAAAATCGGATAATAAATGTGGCCTTTTATGGGCTTAAGACCCTAAATCGGAGGATCGGAGCACAATATCTCCATTTTTAAAGACTGTAGCGTGATTTCAACAGACAGACGGACGGACAGGTCTAGATCGTCTTAGATTTTTACGCTGATCAAGAATATATATACTTTATTGGGACGGAAACGGATATTTCGATGTGTTGCAAACGGAATAACAAAGTGAATATACCCCCATCCTTCGGCGGTGGGTATAAAAAGGAAATCTAAGTAAGGAATTCCGTGCTACTTACAAAATAATCAATAGTTTTCCATGCCACGCCCCTGAGTTGGTTCTTGTGTGATATTGTGTCCTCACCTAAGTGACGGTATCTGTTAGACGCGAAAGCTGAGCAATGACATAAGAAATGTTCCAACGTCTCATCGTCTTCCTCACATGCCATACACATGCTATCACTTGCCGCATCGATTTTACCTAAGTGTTCTCATGGTACTATGTTTCCCGTTATGATACCAATAGCTATACTGACCTCCTTCTTACTTCCTTTCAGTAATAGACTCGTCTTCCCACGATCTGGATCCCCCCATAGAATTTTCGCCTTCCTACCGATCGTTTCGCTGTTCCACATGGTTGCATGCGCATTCGTTGCACACGCCCTTAACTCCAACTGCGTCGACCCGAAAGGCTTCGGGTTAACCAAGTTTATTGACGGCAGTCCTCTGGCCTTCTATGTCAAATCGTCTGTCATTTCATTCCCCCTTACTCCGTTATGACCCGGCACCCAAACAATTTTGCTATCCTCACAAAAGGAGTTAATCTCCTTCTTACACTGCAAAACAAGTGACCTTACTGTCCTGGTTGTTATTGCCTTTATGGCAATTTTACTGTCGGTAAAGATGTTCACTCTAGACGTCCTCGCGTTAGCACCACACCACTTCACGCATTCCGTGAAGGCCCTGATCTCTGCTGCAAGACCGTATTATGGTCAGGCAGTCTAAAACAGATCTCAGTCCATGGATTCTCAATGTAAACCTCCAGGCCCACTCTGTCCTCTAGCTTTGATCAATCCGTGTAACATGATCTTCCAGATGACAGTACATGGTTGCATGCGCATTCGTCGCCCACGCCCTTAACTCGGACTGCGTCGACCACAAAGCCTTCGGGTTAACTAAGTTTATTGACGGCAGTCCTATGGCCTTCACCGCCAAATCGTCTGCCTTTTCATTCCCCTTTACTCCGTTATGACTCGGCACCCAAACGATTTTGCTATCCTGAAAAGGAGTTAATCTCCTTCTTACACTGCAAGACTGTTCGTGACCTTACTGTCCTGGTTGTTATTGCCTTTATGGCAATTTTACAGTCGGTAAAGATGTTCACACTCAACGTCCTCGCGTTAGCACCACACCACCTCACGCATTCCGTGATCGCCCGGATCTCCGCCTGCAGGATCGTATTATGGTCAGGCAGTCTAAAACAGATCTCAGTCCATGGGTTCTCAATGTAAACCTTCAGGCCCACTCTGTCCTCTACCTTTGATCCATCAGTGTAACATGATCTTCCACATGGCAATACTAGGGTTCCATCAATCCAAGACTGTGCCAATGGCAGCAGTGCCTCGCACTCAACTTCAAGGTTCATCTCAGGTATCCCTTCGGAAACCTCTTCCCTTCCTTCCAGGCAGCAGTGCCTTGTACTCCACTTCAAGGTTCATCCCAGGTATCCGATCGGAAACCTCTTCCCTTCCTTCCAGGTTTCCTATCGTTGCCTCGATTATACCACGATGATATGAGCTGCTTTCATCCTCAATCCATTCTCCCATCGCCTTAAGTCTCATAGCCGCAGTGGCTGCCTCACACTTAATCTGTATATAAATGTGTTGGATATCTAGTCGCAATGGCTGCCTCACACTTAACTTGTATTTCAATGTGTCGGATGTGTAGACCAGTGTCCTAGTGGGCGTGGTCCTCATCGCACCGCCTATGCCAAGACAACATGTTCTCTGAACCTGTTGTATGATCCATATGTTGCACTTTTTCTCCATAGCAGTCCACCAAACTACTGAAGCGTAACCAAGTATTGGTCTAATCACGCTCCGGTAGAGTCATTGGACTATCCTCGGATTCAGGCCCCGTTTCGAGCCCGTCTACATTGTGTCCATCATCTGCAAGGCTTCTACTACGCTCCTGAATGTGACACTTCCAATTCAGTTTCCTGTCCAAGATTGCACCTAAGTATTTGACCTTGTCAGATATCGAAATCGTCTAATTAAACGTGGTGCGTTGCATTGGCCCATCTTCGTCTTCCTCGAAATCGTCTAATTAAACGTGGTGCGTTGCATTGGCCCATCTTCGTCTTCCTCGTAAACAGGCATATTTCAGTCTTCTCTGGGTTAACATTGAGACCTCTGGGTCTAGTCTAGTCATATGCTATATTCAAGACCTTTTCGTTCCGCATAGCTCGTTCGTATCCTTACCCCTTAGAAGTATTATAACATTGTCTGCGTAGCAGACGGATTCAAATCCCTCCTCAGTCAGCATCCGTTTTAGGTCGTTTATTGTGATCACCCATAAGGAGTGGCGATAAAATGCCCCCTGTGCCGTGCCTTGTGCCACTTTCTCCCCCATATTTATGCCATGGGACACACAATTTACCCACCTGTTCCTTAACATATGGTTCATACAGTCTCTAAGGACCACCCGATACTGGTCTGATCCAATAGTGTGTTGGTCCGCACATTTTTAAAAGCCCCCTCGATGTCAATGCATACCGCCAGTGTGTACGTTTTGGCTTCGAAGAATTCTTCTTTTTTTATGCACAACCTCGTGCAGGGCCGTCTCTACCGACCTTCCCTTGACATAGTCATGCTGTTTGTATTTGAGCAGTTCGCTGGATGTCCTACTTTGTTATCGTGGTGTCCACAATACGTTCCATGGTTTTGAGTAGAAAGGACGTAAGGCTTATGGGTCTGTAGGCCTTTGGTGTCGCATAACTTGCATTGCCGGGCTTGGGTATAAACACCACCCTTGCCTCCTGGCAGGCTTTCCAGGAGTATATGCAAGTCCTAGGCACTCTATGAAAAGTTTGCCTCTTTCCGTAGTAACGTCGGAAATATTCCATTCCAATATTCCAGAGGACAACTATCTTCGAAGGAACCCTCCAGTGCAATCGTAACTCTGTTGACATTGTCGTCAATGTCTTCTATGCATGGGCAATCTAAATCTTCTTCTTGCCCAAGGCTTCTTCTGAGTATCCTTCCGAATTTTGTTCAGTTGGTTTTCAACTTATTTCGGAAGCTTATCGAAAGTTTTAATTTTTGCTGGTTTGACAGAAGTTTGGTATGCCCTTCAACTAAATTTATTTTGCATACATTTTTAGCAGAATCCATGTCGGTGGGTTCCCAAGATTCGGCCCGGCCAAACTTAGCATGCTTTTACTTGTTTAATATTTAAGATTTAGCAACACTGTGTGGTGGTGGATACAAAAATTGTAGCACTCTAGTGCGTATGATTCATATTAATAAGTAGGTCAACTCAATAAATCATTTATAGCTTCCCCTTTTCGCAAAAGTTTATTATCCTTTTTAAATGCCAATGCATTCAAAACATTTTAGACAAGCAAATTTTATGATTCCTCATGCCCTGCGAACGCCATTGCTTCATAAGAGGAAATGCCTTATATTTAAAAGAAATCCCATCTAAATATCCTTCAAATGGTTGGAAATAAAATGTTCTCTCCTTTAGCAATGCTTTATTCATTTTTATTATATGTGGCACTCCATGTTGGTGTCTTATTAAGTATTCCGATATCTTTTGTTCTGTGTGTGTTCGTGTATCTTGATTACACTCTAGAAACTTATGCTTAGCTCCCTCCAGTGCAGACACTGCCTTCATGCATTTGCTAAATCCTCCCTTTACGTTATAAATAAACTATAATTTTTGCAAATCTTGATAAAATTTATTTATGTACAAAAAAAGTGCTACCAAAAATGTGTTACTGCTTGCAGGGAATCACATCCATTTCAGTTTGTATTTTTTTTTTTATTTCCTGTGAGGAAAAGTGGAAGGGGAAATTGGCGGTGGCACCAGACGTCTTGAAATATCCTTTTGCTTAATAATAAATCTCAAATATTGTAGCTATATCTTCTTCGTTTCTTATTTATCGTTATTTGCAATATTTACTCTACTCCCTGGCCGAAATGTTTCCTTTGGCATGTAACTGCTTCCATATGTATTAACACGCCTTGAGCAAGCAATCGAGCTAAGTCAGCCTGCATGCAATGTCCCAAAGTATTTGAAAATGAAGGGGCAGATATGTAGTATTAGTTGTTGTTGTTGCTGTTGCTGTTCTTTTTATTTTTACTTGTAATGTTATTATCATTCGTAAATGTTACAATCATGTTGTTTGCAATAAATATTTAAATAGTTTAGTAGCGTATCGTACAAAGCGAAGTTTTTGGCTTTGCACAGCCAGGTACTAAGGTGATGTGGCACTTAACCCATACAGAGAAGGAATGAATGGTAGCTACGATTACAATGAAGTGCTTCGATTAAATAGCTTTGTTCAACAAATTCGTTGCATGCTTTTAGGTGTGCTGTCTAGCTGGCATGTTAAGAGGCAAATGAACGATTTAACCCGTTAGGGGTTACGGCTGAATTTTAAAAAGCAACCAAAAGGAAAAAAATGTGCATCAGTAGACTGGACATTAGGCTTATGCTGTCCAGCTTTTATTGACTGACATTGGGAGACTCTAGAGTGTATCCTGGCATAACTTAGCTCGATTTATATCCAAGTTTCTCAGAGATAGCAATATAAGAGTTGTTGTAGATGGGTTCTCATCTGACGAATATAAACTGACCGCAGGAGTACCACAAGGCTCGCTCGCCTTTCTCGCTCTCTTTTTATACCCTCCACCATAGGATGGGCGTATACTAATTTCGTCGTTCTGTTTGTAACTACTGGAAATATTCGTCTGAGACCCCATAAAGTACATATATTCTTCATCGTCGTGACATTTTATGTCGACCTAGCCATGTCCGTCCGTCCGTCCGTCCGTCTGTCTGTCGAAAGCACGCTAACTTTCGAAGGAGTAAAGCTAGCCGCTTGAAATTTAGCACAAATACTTCTTTTTAGTGTAGGTCGGTTGGGATTGTAAATGGGCCATATCGGTCCATTTTTTGATATAGCTGCCATATAAACCGATCTTGGGTCTTGACTTCTTGAGTCTCTAGAGGGCATGATTATCATCCGATTTGAATGAATTTTTGCGAGAAGTATTTTGTTATGATATTCAACAACTGTGTTCAAATCGGTCCATAACCTGATATAGCTGTCATATAAACCGATCGTGGGTCTTGACTTTTTGAGCCTCTAGAGGGCGTAATTATTATCCGACTTAAATGAATTTTTGCACGAAGTATTTTGTTATGATATCCAACAACTGTGCCAAGTATGGTTCAAATCGGTTCATAACCTGATATAGCTGTGATATAAACAGATATGGGGACTTGACTTCTTGAGCTTCTAGGGGGCCCAATTCATATCCGATATGGCTGACATTTTGCATGACGTATTTTATTCTTACTTCCAACAACTGTGTCAAATAAGGTCCAAATCGGTTCATAACCTGATATAGCTGTCATATAAACCGATCTTGGGTCTTGACTTCTTAAGCCTCTAGAGGGCGTAATAATTATCCGATTTTCGTGAAATTTTGTACGACGGATCCTCTCATGACCATCAACATACGTGTTTATTATGGTCTGAATCGCTCTATAGTCTGATACAGCTCCCATATACATCTATCTCTCTTTTACTTCTTGAGCCCCCAAAGGGCTCAATTCTTATTCGAATTGGCTGACATTTTACACAGGTCTCCAACATATAATTTGATTGTGGTCCAAACCGGACCATATCTTGATATCGCTTTAATAGCAGATCAAATATTTTCTTATATCCTTTTTTGCCTAAGAAGAGATGCCGGGAAAAGAACTCGACAAATGCGATCCATGGTGAGGGTATATAAGATTCGTCCCGGCCGAACTACTGGGTCTGACTTCGAATCCGACCTACTCGTTCGCGGATGACAGCAACCTTTGTCATTCATTTTCATTCGATTCGCCAACTGGCTGAATCTTCGAGAGTTTGAAGACAGGAGGTCGATTATGGACGTAACACTCTGCCAGGATTTGCTGGCCATTTCTTAGTGGGGTCGAATGAACAGAGTAGATTTTTTATGCACACTAAACGCAGTTCTGTTTTTTTGTCCCATAGGCGATTCACTGACACTTTCTAATCGTTAATATCTATCGACGGTGTAAATATCAAGCAGTCAGAGGCTCTTCAATGTTGTCCGTTGGTCACAACATGTATTCGAAGTGTCGATAGAAGCATTCAAGTGATTGGGCTTTCTTTTGCGGTATAAGAAATATTTCACTCCCGCTGATCTTCTTAATATCTACACTACGTACATCAGGCCGAAGATGGAATATAACTCCCATATATGGGCCGGAGCTCCAAAATCATCCTTGGACATTGTGCGCAGAGGCGGGCGTTGGTATTGATTGGATATGGTAAGGTATCCAACTCTATTGTTTCCTTTGAACATCGTCGAAATGTGGGTTGTGTGGGGCTGTTCTAACGATTCTTCCACGGTGTGTGTTCTTCGGAAATCAGTCGTCTGATTCCTGACTTGAGGGTGTTTTTGTCAGTAAAACAAGATTTTCTAGAAGCGCGCACCGGTTTGTAATCGACTGGCCAGCTGATCGGACCATGTACTACAGAGGAATTCTTTTTTCACAAGGACGGTTCGTATATGGAATCGACTTCCGGCGGATGTTTTACCAGCTTCTTACGACATCCAGAAATTCAAATCAAGTGTCAATAAACACTACTCCCTCTTTCCCCCCTCCTATCCTTAACTGCCCTCTCCAACGCAATCCACTGCATATATAGGGGACATCCCCTGTGTGTTGCTTGATTGAAAAAAAAAAAAAAAAAAAACAAGAAGATTGAGAGCTTTGTTCACTATGACTTAGAATGCCCTTATCTAAATAATGGCTCATGACCACCAACCAGACCACCCCCTCTTAATTCTCTCCTTTGTCAGAATATACCACTTCATAATCTCTGAATACCGGACATATATCAGTCCGAAGAAACCCAAAACGCCAATGACGAAGTTGATATTAAATTTTAGTCGCCAATGAAATGTGTCAATGCCGTTAAGATTGTCAATCAATGTATTAACCATCGACATTTTCCCTAATTGCTATCAAACTTTTAGCAACTCATTTCATGCCATTCAAACATTACCCTAAGGCTTTATTTTTGGGAAAATATTTAAGTGTTAGGTCTAGCGATAGTAGGTCACCCAAGCCATTGACACCTTGGGCAGACAATTTATTACCTGCAAGATTAATGAGCTTCATTTTTGCATATATTAGAACTCAATATCTTGCTGTTGGCCAATACAGCATGCCATGCGGCCATCACAATGTTGCCTTAAAATATTCACAATCATTTTCAGTCTAGACACTTGCTGTCCCCACTGAATTGCAATTAAGCTATTCAGCTTTCAAGAACATATCAATTCCTCCTCCTTTTGCTTCCACTCCTCCCCTAGGCCATTCCCCAATCAAATCTATAGTTATCCACTTAAAAAATTCTCCATTCAATTTTCTATTTGTCCTTTGGCATAAGTATTTGACTTCTTTTTTTTGCGCAAAGTATTCAATTTAATACCTAAAAGTTGACAATAAATACTTGAGAATTATTAAAGCAATAGAAAAAACCAGTAAGGAAAGGAAATATTCGGGCGTAACCGACTATGCAATACACTACACCAAAGAGTTTACATACTACTTTTAATACAGATAACCTATGTCTGCATCAAGTCAGATGTCAGCGTCATAAGCGGACATGTGCTACAGAAGTTATTTACTGTAGCACATGTCGGCCTATGACGCTGAACACCTTGGTTCGAATCCTGGTGAGACTATCAGAAAAAAAATTTCAGCGGCGATTTCCCCTTCTAATGCTGGTAACATTTGTGAGGTACTATGTCATGTAAAAACTTGGTTCGAATCGTGGCCAGACCATCAGAAACAAAATTTCAGTGGTGGTCTTCCCCTCCTAATGCCGGCTACATGTGTGAGGCCTACTTCTCTACCAAAAAGTTGTTGCACTACGGCACACCGTTCAGACTCGGCTATAAGGAGGCGGCCCCTTATCATTGAGCTAAAAACTAGAATTGGACTGCGCTCATTGGCATGAGAAAAATCGGATCAAAATAGTGGCTACTACAGCCTTAAAAGGCCACATCGGATGAGAGAAACATAAGGGAGCAATATCTTAATATGAACCGATTGTGATGAAATTGGTTGGGATGTCAAAGGAAACACCTCATGGTAAATTTTGAAAAGATAAAAAATGTGGCTTCTACAGCCTTAAAAGTTCATATCGTGTTAGTGTAGGGTATAAACAGTGGGAATCTTCTTTTTCTTTGCTCCCTCTCTAGAGAAAAATAATCTGCGATAAACATAAGGACAATGTTAAATCACCCTTAGCTGAAAGCAAACTCAAGTTGTATGATATCTATTTAAATGATAAGGGGGGGAAACCAGAGAATGTGGGACATGGGCGAAAAGGGGGAGGTATGTTTGTCTATTGATGCAATAGCAAAATACGGTCAGTAAATGACCATAGTCTCAATAACAAAGTCAAGTAGAACAATTTATGCGCATTATTAAACTTAAAGAATACTTTTAGGCGTAGTTGTTTGTAGATGACTGCATAAGCACAGGGGATTAAAACTAGAAAATAAATCTCTAATACAAACATTAAAAAATACAAATATAAAATAATAGAAAACCTAAAAAGAATTAAATATAATAAAATAAAGTAAACTGAAAGGCCACTGTATTGCAGGGGTTAGCATGTCCTCCTTTGACGCTGAACGCTGGGTTCGAATCCTGGCGAGATCATCAGAAAAATTTTTTTAGCTGTGGTTTTCCCCTCTTAATGCTGGCATTATTTTTGAGGTACTATGCCATGTAAAACTTCCCTCCAAAGAGGTGTTGCACTGCGGCACGCCGTTCGAACTCGACTATAAAAAGGAGGCCCCTTATAATTGAGCTTAAACTTGAATCGGACTGTACTCATTGATATGTGAGAAGTTCGCCCCCGTTCCTTAGTGATAGGGCAAAATTTGCATTGCAAAATAAACGAAAATAAAATAAAATAAAATAAAATAAAATAAAATAAAATTAAATAAAATAAAATAAAATAAAATAAAATAAAATAAAATAAAATAAAATAAAATGAAATAAAATAAAATAAAATAAAATAAAATAAAATAAAATAAAATAAAATAAAATAAAATAAAATAAAATAAAATAAAATAAAATAAAATAAAACAAAACAAAATAAAATAAAATAAAATTAAATAAAATTAAATAAAATTAAATAAAATTAAATAAAATAAAATAAAATAAAATAAAATAAAATAAAATAAAATAAAATAAAATAAAATAAAATAAAATAAAATAAAATAAAATAAAATAAAATAGAATAAAATAAAATAAAATAAAATAAAATAAAATAAAATAAAATAAAATAAAATAAAATAAAATAAAATAAAATAAAATAAAATAAAATAAAATAAAATAAAATAAAATAAAATAAAATAAAATAAAATAAAATAAAGTAAAATAAAATAAAATAAAATAGAATAAAATAAAATAAAATAAAATAAAATAAAATAAAATAAAATAAAATAAAATAAAATAAAATAAAATAAAATAAAATAAAATAAAATAAAATAAAATAAAATAAAATAAAATAAAATAAAATAAAATAAAATAAAATAAAATAAAATAAAATAAAATAAAATAAAATAAAATAAAATAAAATAAAATAAAATAAAATAAAATAAAATAAAATAAAATAAAATAAAATAGAATAAAATAAAATAAAATAAAATAAAATAAAAAAAAAAAAATAAAATAAAATAAAACAAAATAAAATAATATAAAATAAAATAAAATAAAACTAGGCCTTATTGCAGAAATATGCCGAGGGGCTTAACTTAACTCACTGTCATAAATTTCGGCCAATAAATGCGCCTTTTATCTTCCAAAACCTTAAATAGAGAAATCGGTGCTATGAAATGCTATGAAAGAAATGGCAGCTATGTTTAAATCTGTTCCGATCTGGACCAAATTGAAGAAGAATGTCACTGTCCCAAATTTCGGCGAAATCGGACAATAAATGCGCCTTTTATTGGCCTTAAACCTTACATCGAGATATCGGTCTATATGGCTGCTATTGAGGGGGATGTCGAGGGCCTAACACAACTCCCTGTCCGAATTTCAGCAAAAGCGGATAATAAATGTGGCTTTTATGGGGCTAAGACCCTAAATCGGCGGATCGGTCTATATGGGGGCTATATCAAGATATAGTCCGATATAGCCCATCTTCGAACTTAACATGCTTATGGACAACTCAGATCAATATCTCTGTTTTTGAAGACTGTAGCGTGATTTCAAAATACAGACGGACAGACGGACGGACATGGATCGTCTTAGATTTTTACGCTGATCATATACTTTATACTTTATAGGGTCGGAACTGGATATTTCGATGTGTTGCAAACGGAATGACAAAATGATTATACGCTCATCCGTCGGTGGTGGGTATAATAAAATAAAACAAGTAAACGCGTGGTAATTTTTCAGCCAAATTGGATCAGCAAAATTGGATAATAATTGCGCCCTCTAGAGGCTCAAGAAGTCATGATCCCAGATGGGTTTATATGGCAGCTATATCAGGTTATAGAGCTATTTGAACCATACTTAACACAGTTGTTGGAAGTCATAGCGAAACACGTTGTTCAAAATTTCAGCCAAATCGGATACGAATTGCGCCCTCTAATGGCTCAAGAAATCAAAACCCCAGATCGGTTTATATTGCAGTTACATCAGGTTATAGACCGATTTGAACCATACTTAACAAAGTTGTTCGAAGTCAAAACAAAACACCTCATGCAAAAAATTCAGCCAAATGGGATAGGAATTGCACCCTCTATAGGCTTAAGAAGTCAAGACCCCAGATCGGTTTATATGATAGCTATATCAGGTTATAGAGCTATTTGAACCATACTTAACACAGTTATTGAAAGTCGTAACAAAACACCTTTTGCCTAATTTTAGCCAAATCGGATAAGAATTGCGCCGTCTAGAGTAGCTCAAGAAGTCAAGATTAAAGATCGGCTTAATTGACAGCTTCATCAAAACATAGCCCGATATGGCGCATTTACAATTCTAACCGACCTACACTGATAAGAAATATTTGTGTAACATTTCAAGCGCCTAGCTGTATTCCTTAGCCTGCTTTCGACAGGCGGAAGGACGGATGGACAGACGGACGGATGGACAGACGGAAAGATGGACAGACGGACGGATGGACAGGCGGACGGATGGGCAGACGTTCGGATGGACAGACTGCCGGATATGGCCAGATCGACTTAAAATGTCATGGCGATCAAGAATATATATATTCTTTATGGGGTCTTAGACGAATATTTCGAGGTGTAACAAACATAATGATGATATTAGTATACCCCCATCCTATGGTGGAGGGTATAACAATAGCTAAGAACTTCTACAAATAAAAGCGTTCTAAGTTCGGCCGGGCCGAATCTTTGGAACCCACCACCATTGATTCTACTAAAATAGGAAGCTATATCTAGATATAGACGGAATTGGACCGTACTTGGCGCAGTTGTTGAGATTCATAACAGAACACTATATGCAAATTTTCAGCCAAATCGGATAAAAGAAATCAAGTTGGGAGATCGATTTATATAGGAGCTATATCATGTTCTTCACCGATTTGAACCGTACTTTGCACAGTTGTTAGATATCATAACAGAATACCACGTGCAAAATTTCAACCAAATCGGACAAAAATTGCAGCTTCGAGAGGCCCATGAAGTCAAATCAGGAGATCGGTTTATATGGGAGCTATATCAGGTTATAGACCGATTTGAACCGTACTTGGCTCCGTTGTTGGGAGACATAACAAAACACTATGTGCAAAATTTCAGCCAAATGCGATGGGAATTGTGGCTTCCGAGCGCTCAAGAATTCAAATCGGGAGATCGGTTTATATGGGAGCTATATCCAAATCGGAACCGATATGGCCCAACGACCTACATCAATATAAAGTATCTGTGCAAAATTTCAAGCGGCTAGCTCTACTCTACCCGATGTGGCCCAACGACCTACATCAATATAAAGTATCTGTGCAAAATTTCAAGCGGCTAGCTCTACTCTACCCGATGTGGCCCAACGACCTACATCAAAATAAAGTATATGTGCAAAATTTCAAGCGACTAGCTCTCGCTACTACAGACGGACTCGACTGTGGATGTCGAGACGATCAAGAACATATATACTTTATGGGGTCCTAGATCAATATTTCGACTAGTTACAAACGGAATAACTAGATTAGTATACCCCTACTTATGGTGAAGGGTATAAAATTAGCTAAGCTATAGCTGTTTTTCAAAACACTTTGTCTGGCAAGGGGGATTGCGATTTCTGATACGCCTTGTATTTTTGTACCCTCCACCATAGGATGGGGATATACTAATTTGGTCATTCTGTTTGTAACAACCCGAAATATGCGTCTAAAATCCCATAAAGTATATATGTTCTTGATCGTCATGACATTTTAAGTCGATCTAGCCATGTCCGTCCATCTGTCCGTCCGTCTGTCCATCTGTCCGTCCGTCTGTCCGTCCGTTTGTCCGTCCGTCTGTCCGTCCGTTTGTCCTTCCGTTATCCGTCCGTCTGTCCGTCCGTCCGTCCGTTCGTCTGTCCGTCCGTTCGTCTATTCGTCCGTCCGTCCGTTCGTCCGTCTATCTGTCGAAGGCACGCTAACTTCCGAAGGAGTAATGCTAGGCTCTTGTAATTTTGCACAAATACTTTTTACTAGTGTAGGTCGGTTGGGATTGTAAATGGGCAAAATCGGTCCAAGTTTTGATATAGCTACCATATAAACCGATCTGTGGTCTTCACTTCTTGAGCCTCTAGAGGGCGCAATTCTCGTCCGATTTGACTGAAATTTTGCACGTGGTGTTGTGGTGTCACTTCCAACCACTGTGCTAGGTACGGTTAAAATCGGTTAATAACCTGACATAGCTGCCATATAAACAGATCTGGGATCTTGACTTCTTGAGCCTCTAGAGTGCTCAATTCTCATCCAATTTGGCTGAAATATTGCATGAGGTGTTCCAATAACTGTGCTTAGTTTGGCACAAATAGGTACATAACCTGATATAGCTGCCATACAAAACGATCTGGGATATTGACTTCTTGAGCCTCTAAAGTGCGCAGTTAGTATACAATTTGGTTTACATTTTGTACAACGGCTTCTCCCATGACATTCAACATACATGTGAAATATGGTCTGAATCGATCTATAGCTTGATACAGCTCCCATGTAAACCGATCTTCCGATTGTGCTTCTTGAGCCCCTAGAATTGCACCTTCTTATCCGAACGGCCTGAAATATTACACAATGACTTCTACAATGTTTAGCATTTAATTCATTTATGGTCTTAATCGGACTACAACTAGATATAGCTCCAATTGCATAACAGTTCTTATTCATTATTCGTTGTTTGTCTAAAAAGAGATAACACGAAAAGAACTCGATAAATGCGATCCACGGTGGTGGGTATATGAGTTTCAGCCCGGCCGAACTTAGCACGCTCTTACTTGTCTTCAATACTCCTGTCAAATTGATTGAGATACTTTATATACCCAACGACTATTGAGTATGGCATAGGGCTTGCCTTTGCTTTGAAACAGGGCTCAATAATCCTCTAACTTAAGTAATATTGTAATACTTAGTTCGGTCGTGTAGAATCTTGGGAACCCACCACTATGGATTCTACTAGATATGTACACAACTAAACTTAGTTGAAGGACTCATGTATACTTTATATACCATGTCTAAGGCAAATCAGGCGAAAGTTTAAGCCTTTTGGGGCTATAAAAGACTAATCGGGAGATGTGCTTTTTCCGACCATATTTACCACTAATGTTGGAAGTCATTACTGAACTCTCTTGATATGGGAGCTATATCCAAATCTGAACCGATAAGACCCATATGCAATCCCCAACAACCTATATCAATAAGAATAATCTGTGAAAAATTTCAAACGGATGTATTTATTCGTTCGACCGCTATCAAAATTTCCACAATGGACATACGGACAAACGGACATGGTAAGATCGACTTAGAATGTCAAGACGATAAAGATTAGGGGATTTATGGGATCTCAGATCAATATATATATGTGCTACCAACGGAATGACTAGGTTAGTATAACCCCATCCTAAAGTGTGGGTATAAAAATTACTTCCTTCGTCTAAAGCAATGGCCTCACACCTACACTTTTCCAATTACAATGCCCCATACAAAACCTGATGCCTATAGGTAAGAATCGGTCAAAAAACAGCCCTCATACAAGAACACCCACAACATTTTCCGACCTAAGCCCGAACTTATGCCTATCGAGTTACGAAGGTAGCAGAACAGTACATCTTTAACACACCCCATGACGTTTCTTTTAAATCCACTCAAACCTTTTTAATTTACTGTGACTAGATTTTCGCTTTATTCTCTCCAATTTCCAAATGTCAAATTTGCTTCCACTTTTTTCCTTCATAACCACAGTTTTAAGATAAAATATCAAAATGGACAAAAGACACAAACAAATGAATCAATGAATGAATCAATGAAGTGTTTACTATGCCGAAGTGCTCTAATGGATATAATCGACATCGTGAGGAAAATGGAAAACTGAAGAAAAACAGAAAATGAATTTAATTGTACTGGGAAATAAATTGTTGAGAGATATTCAAGGAATTTAGGTTAAGGTATTGGGTAATTGAGGCACAAAAGGACACCAACACACACACTAACATACACACATAGCATGAATGGTCAATAAAAACACAATGAATAAATCCTTCGCAGATATTTGAACTGTATACTCTCAACTACAAACACAAACTTGCTCACTTCTACTCTATCACACAGACCATATATATATTAAGCCTAAAAGTAGGCAACACAAACCAGCAAATCTCACCTTGTAGGCCAATGTAATGCCAACAGGAAGCGAAAAACAAAGAAAAACCTTGAAGATTTCGAAGCAAATAGAAGGACATCACCACCACCACACAACACAGCTAAAGCAACAACCTCACCATGCATAAGGTGTTTCGGGGCAGTCA
Source organism: Stomoxys calcitrans (assembly GCF_963082655.1). NCBI lineage: Eukaryota > Metazoa > Arthropoda > Insecta > Diptera > Muscidae > Stomoxys > Stomoxys calcitrans. Next base: position 160,011,906 of record NC_081554.1, on the reverse strand, counting down.
AATATTTGTTTGTAGGTATATGAGAATTGATGTTTCAAAAAGAAAATGCACACTTTCACTCACATACCCAGAGCCTAGAATAACTAATATATACAAATGGAAAGGTCTAACAGTTTGACTTTTTGTCTTTGCCACAAAGGGGGACAATGAAATACCAACAAATCTCCATAACATTATGTCAAGTGTTGCTTTCTTTAGAAAGCCTAGTGACCCATGAACCATGGTTGCTAAAAATGTCCTTCGTTAGAGGAGAGGGTATTTTGCCCACTCCCCAAAATAAAAGTAATTATAATGGCTTAATAAATAAATTGAAATTCCAGGTAATCGTGAAATAAGCCAAATCAAATAAATATCCATTAAAGTTTTCCTTTCAAATATCCGTTTGCTTAACAATTCCAATGAAGTCACGTTTGCCATCGAATGGAGAAAAAAGACAAATAAATGACAAAACAATTGTGAAAAGGACCCAAATAAACCAACTAAATATATCTCAAAAAGGTTTTTTCTACTATGGTAACCAAAGAGCATTGAAGACAGCAAATGGGACTAATACGAATTAACTCAGTAAGCCAAATTTCAAAGGAATTTCACAAATAAATTTTATGTAAATGTAGTTGGACTAACAATCGTGTCGAGATTTGGGGGGCCTATGGGTAACTCTAGTTGAGGTTAAAGCTCAAATAAAAGTAATCTACAAAACGGAACATGAGTAAGACATGAACTCTAAAGGAGGTCAACAGTCCAGCATAGCGTTTCCCCTCAAACTGGCAGTTTCGGTAACTGAACCCAACTGAAGATCCCAACTTCAACCAACACACCAACAATGTACTTATTAAATAGAGAAAGTTGACTTCTCCTTTAGTGGCTTTAGTGATTTCTTCCTGGATCGGAGTAAATTCGAAGCCTTCTATCCACTGAGAGATGGTTCATGATAGAGAAGAGAAGTCTCCTAGCAAAAGGTGAGGACGATTCCTTTACAGAATTCGATGTCCTCAAGTGGCAGAAGGGTGTCTAAACAATGGATCTGGTTATAGAAATGACAAAATCCTCCACTCGGCGAGGTTGCTAGCGTGGATATCCCCTACTGTACTTAAGAACGCATTACCCATGCTGCTCGATATACTTTTTTAGGGGAAAATTAAGAAAATTGTTTAGTCATGTAAGCAATACACTGCCTGCCGACGACTCCAAAGCCCCATTTAGCGGATGCCCCGGACGAGTTGCTTGGAAACCTAAGATGGAAATAGATGACACTGACGTGGGCTCGTGTAGGACCCGTGAAAAGTGTCTGAGGCCAAAAGGGTTAAGAAATCGACAGCGGGAACATCACTCATTGAAGTTCTCTTCTCGAAAACCCAAATTTTCCGCGACTTCAGTTGCAGCTACTCCGCATATTTACGGAGCATTCCACTATCCACTACCTGTAGACGTGCCCATTAGTAGAGATGGGTTTCTACCGGGTAAATACCCAATGCTTGGGTATTTTTTGGGTAAATACCCAATAAATACATTTTTTTTTTGTATTTATAAATTTTCAGACATTTTGGTAACGACATCATTTTCCAAAAATTTTTTGATGATTTTGTATTCTCTGTATATAAACCTGACCTTCTGATCCCATAAAATTGGAACTCAGTTATAAATAGCCGATATATAGACCGATCTCCAGGCTAAAAGTCTTGAGGCAATAAATTGGTAATATTTCACCCGATTTCGATGAAATGTGGCACAGTAAGTTCTGGTAGACACCTACCCATGTCTATAAAGTGTGGTCCAGATCGGACTATATTTGGATATAGCTGCCATATAGGCCGATCTCCCGATATATTGTTGTATATAAAAAGAGCATTTCGATGAAATTTGGCACAGAGACTTTTGATGGAATTTGAATGGAATTTGAATATCGATCTCCCAATATTGACCCTATGAAAGGAACATTTTTCATTCGATTTTGATGAAATTTGAAACTGTGAGATTTGATGGGGTCAATACTCTATATCGGGAAATCGGTCTATATGGCAAGACGATATTCAACAGAAAGGTGTAGAAATGTAGCAAAACTCACTGTTTCAAATTATATTAATCGAACTCGGATGAATAATCCTTCTTTTATAGGCGCAATACTCCACATCGGGAGATCGGTCTGTATGGCAGCTATAAGCAAATATGGTCCAATCTGTACGGTATTCAAAATAAAAGGGTAGAAGTCTATCAAAACTCTCTATTTCAAATTTCATCACAATCGGATGAAAAACGGTCCTTTCATAGGGTAAATACTCTATATCGGATCGGTCTGTATGGCAGCTACATATATTCAAATAGGGTTCAATATGGACGATATTCAACACAAAGGGGTAGAGGTCTATCAAAATAATCGAAATCGGATGAAAAATGCTCTTTTTATAGGATCAGTCTATATGACTCGGTCTCTATGGCAGCTATATCCAAATATGGTCCGATGTGGACCACATTTGACAGGAATGGGTCTGGTAGACCCCCAGAGCTCACTGTGCCAATTTCCATCTAAATCGGGTAACAAATGATCTTTTATGGCCTTAGTAACCTATATCGGGAGATGGAAATCGGATGAAAAATTACCAATTTATTACCTCAAGACTTTAAGTCTGGAGATCGTTCATATAGCGGCTATATACAACAAAATTCCGATTTTATGAGATCAGAAGGTCACGTGTATATACACATACTAGTTCTTTTCCCGGTATCTCTTTTTAGGCTTATGATCCGATGGTCCGGACCATAATTAAATTGAATGTAGAAGTCGTTGTGTAAAATTTAAGTAATTCGAATAAAAATTGCGCCCTTTATAGGCTCAAGAAGTAAAATAGGGAGATCGGTTTATATGGGAGCTGTATCAGCCTATAGACCGATTCAGACCACATTTTGGCACGTGTGTTGAAGGTCATGAGAGAAGTGGTCGCACAAAATTTCAGCCAAATTGGATTATAGTTGTGACCTCTAGAGGCTCCAGAAGTCAAGATCCCAGATCGGTTTATATGGCAGCTATATCGGGTTATGACCAATTAAATCCAAATTTGGCAAAACTGTTGGAAGTCATAATAAAATATGCAAAATTTCAGCCAAATCGGATAGGAATTGCGCCCTCTAGAAGCTCAAGAAGTCAAGTCCCCAGATCGGCTGGAATTCACAATAAAATACTTCGTGCAAAATTTATCGGTTTATATGGCAGCTATATCAGGTTATGAATCAATTAAAACCATATTTGACACAACTGTTGGAAGTCATAATAAAATATGCAAAATTTTTGCCAAATCGGATATGAATTGCGCCCTCTAGTGGCTCAAGAAGTCAAGATCCAAGATCGGTTTATATGGCAGCTATATCAAGTTATTGATCTATTTGAACCTAACCTAACACAGTTGTCGAAAGTCATGGCGAAACACGTCGTGCGAAATTTCATTCCAATCGGATAAGAATTGCGCCCTCTAGAGGCTCAAGAAGTCAAGACCCAAGATCGGTTTATATAACAGTTATATCAGGTTATGGACCGATATAATCCATACTTGGCACAATAATTGGATATAATAACAAAACATGTCGTGCAAAATTTCTTTCCAGTCGGATAAGACTTACGTCCTGTAGAGGCTCAAGAATTCAAGATCCAAGATCGGTTTATATGGCAACTAATAAGAAGTATTTGTGCAAAACTTCAAGCGTATGTATAATACATCTCCCATATCAACCGATCTTCCTATTTCTAATCTCCCTAATTAAAAATTAGCACGCTTTTACTTGTTTTATTTTATTATACTCACCACCGACGGATGAGGGTATTCGGATTTTGTCATTCCGTTTGCAACACATCGAAATATCCATTTTCGACCCTATTCCTGATCAGCGTAAAAATCTAAGACGATCCATGTCCGTCCGTCTGTCTGTTGAAATCACGCTACAGTCTTTAAAAATTTGATATTGAGCAGAAACTTTTCACAGATTCTTGTTTTTGTCCATTAGCAGGTTAAGTTCGAAGATGACTTATATCGGACTATATCTTGATATAGCCCCCATATAGATCGATCCGCCGATTTAAACTCTTAGGCCCATAAAATGTGTAAAGCCACTCGACACACTTCTTCAAGTTGGTCCCATCGGTCCAGATTTAGATATAGCTGCCATCTCGATTTAAGATCTTGAGCCCATAAAAGCGCATTTATTGCCCGATTTGGTTAAATTTGGGACTGTGAGTCTGCAATTTGGATCAGATCGATCCAGATTTGAATGTAGCTGCCATCTCGACTTAAGGTCTTGGGCCAATAAAAGCGCATTTATTGTCAGATTTTGCTGAAATTTGGGACAGTGAGTCATGCTAGGCTTTTCGACATATTTCTGCAATTTGGCCCAGATCGGTTCAGATTTGGATATAGCTTTCATCGATCGATCTCTCGATTCAAGGTTTTGGGCCCATAAAGGCTCATTTATTGTCCGATTTCGTCGAAATTTGGGACAGTGAGTTGTGTTAGGCCCCTCAACATCCTTTTACAATTTGGCCTAGATCGGTCTAGATTGGGATACAGCTGCCATATAGACCGATCTCTCGACTAAAGGTTTTGGGCCCATAAAAGGCGCATTTATTATCCGATGTCGCCGAAATTCGAGACAGAGAGTTGAGTTAGGCCTCTCAACATCCTTTTACAATTTGGCCTAGATCGGTCTAGATTTGGATACAGCTGCCATATAGACCGATCTCTCGACTAAAGGTTTTGGGCCCACAAAAGGCGCATTTATTGTCCGATTTCGTCGAAATTTGGGACAGTGATTTGTGTTAGGCCTCTCAACATCTTTCTACAATTTGGCATAGATCGGTTCAGATTTGGATATAGCTGCCATATAGACCGATCTCTTGACAAAAGGTCTTGAGCCCATAAAATGCGCATTTAGTATCCGATTGTCCTGGACAATTAGTTGTGTTAGACCCTTCGATATCCTTCTTCAATTTGACCCAGATCGGTTCAGATTTAGTTATAGCTGCCATATAGACCGATCTCTAGATTTAAGGTTTTGGGGCCATAAAAAGCGCATTTATTGTCTGATATCGCCGAAATTTGAGACAGTGAGTTATGTTAGATTCTGCGGCATTTTTCTCCAACTTAGCCCAGATCGGTCCAGATTTGGATATAGCTCTCATATAGACTGATCTCTCGATTTAAGGTTTTTGAGCCATAAAAGGCGCATTAATTGTCCGATTCCTCCGAAATTTGGGACAGTGAGTTATGTTAGGCTCTTCGGCATTTTTCTGCCACTTGGACCAAATCGGTCCAGATTTGGATAAAGCTCTCGATTTAAAGTCTTGGCGCCATAAAAGGCACATTTATAATCCGATTGCTCTCAAATTTGATACAGTGACTTATGTTAGGCTTTTCGACATCCGTGTCGTATATGGTTCAGATTGGTCTATATTTGGATTTGGTTACCAAAAAGACCAATATTTTGTTCTAGAAAATTAATCAATGTGACTTGTACTTATTAAACTAGTCAATATCCAGGTCGAATTTGGCCCAAATCGGACCATATTTCGATATAGCTGCTATGGGGGCATAAATTATGCATTTTTTACCGGTTTATGATGAAAGGTGGTTTACACAAAGGCCGTACTTAACTCCTTTTTACTTGTTTAAACAATATATACTAAAAATTCATTTCTCATTAAAAATTACATTTGTGGCAAATTTATTTTCATACAAAATATCCTCGGAAAAATCCCTTCCTCTCACTTTAACTTAAACCCATTATCCCTTGTAATCGTTTCTTCCAACTCTAAATCTTAGCAATCTACTATCAATTGTTGCATGAAAACCAGATGCTAGAGAGCATGCAAACATTTTCGTGCATGCATGCTCGACTCATTTATATTTCATCGAAAGTTCCCATTTTCTTTTTTTTCACGATTCAAACATTTAACAAAAGTCTGCCATGGCAGTAGTATACCGATGAATCTCTAATGCATTTGTAAATATATCCGACAAGGGGAAGGAAAAATACACTCTGCCACCAAATGCAATTTAACAAAGTCTTAGAGGGCCAGGCTGGATTTTAGAGAACTATGTGCATGCAAGCCCTTCCGGCCTCACCTCCTTCTTTAAATAAACAAAATCGTGATGCCAGCTAGACTAGCAAACGAATTTAATGCCGGCCGACTCTCTGTCTGTCTGCAATGTTAGCAGATGAGAAAAAACCACAATGACCAACGCCAGTATTCCAAACCAACACTGCCTTGCAGTTGGACAATGACAATGGCAATGCTTTGCTAGCTGTGGTTCTCAGGATTCGTTTTGGATAGGGTGGGTGATTTTTGTAACTGTAGTGCGGTTTCACAATTGGTTTTGGATTCCTAACACGTCTCGGCCACATAACTTCTCGTTTAAGTTAAAAAATAAATCTTTAAAAAAAGGATTTCCTACTGGCTTCTACCTTTTTGGGGAAGGCGATTGCTTAGTTACTTCCAGGCAGGAAGTATAAGTCAAATAATTGGCTTAAATAAACAATTGCTGGAGAGAAGGAAAAGAAAACGTAAAATAAAAATTAAGAATTTACAGATAGTATGGTTATTTAATGGATAAAAGATACTAAGGATTAGTTTTTCAAACATGAGTGGGGCTTTTATATAACAACTCACATAAAGATGGCATAAATAAATGGAAGAGTTCCGTTGGGGATTTTATGGTAAATATAAAATATTGTTTTGGGCCAATGGTGCGTATGATAGTTATAAATAGAAATTTAATAACTATCATACGCACCCTTGATAGTCATTTAGTGAAAATTGTCAGTTTTAGGTATAAAACAATTAAAAGCGTGCTAAGTTCGACAGGGCCGAATCTTATATACCCTCCACCATGGATCGCATTTGTCGAGTTCTTTCCCGGCATCTCTTCTTAGGCAAAAAAAGGACATAAGAAAATATTTGCTCTGCTATTAGAGCGATATCAAGATATGGTCCAGTTTGGACCACAATTAAATTATATGTTGGAGACCTGTGTAAAATGTCAGCCAATTCGACTAAGAATTGCGCCCTTTGTGGGCTCAAGATGTTAAATAGAGAGATCAATTTATATGGGAGCTGTATCGACCTATAGACCGTTTCAGACAATAATAAACACGTATGTTAATGGTCATGAGCTTTCATACAAAATTTTAGGCAAATCGGATAATAATTGCGACCTCTAGAGGCTCAAGAAGTCAAGATCCCAGATCGGTTTATAAGGCAGCTATATCAGGTTACGAACCAACTTGTACTTTATTTGACATAGTTGTTGAAAGTAAAACTAAAAAACGTCTTGCGAAATTTCAGCCAAATCGGATAGAAATTGAGCCCTCTAGAAGCTCAAGAAGTCAAGTCCCCAGAACTGTTTATATGACAGCTATATCAGGTTATGAACCGATTTGAACCATATTTGGCACAGTTATTGCCTAAATACTACATGCCAAAATTCATTCAAATTGGATAAGAATTGCACACTCTGGAGGCTTAAGAAGTCAAAACCCAAGATCGGTTTATATGACAGCTATATAAGGTTATGGACCGATTTGAACCATACTTGGCACAATTGTTGGATATAATAATAAAACACGTCGTGCAAAATTTCATTCCAATCGGATAAGAATTGCGCACTCTAGAGGCTCAAGAAGTCTAGACCCAAGATCGGTTTATATGGCAGCTATATCAGGTTATAAACCGATTTACAATACCAACTGACCTACACTAATAAGAAGTATTTGTGCAAAATTTCAAGCGGCTAGCTTTACTCCTTCGGAAGTTAGCGTGCTTTCGACAGACAGACGGACGGACGGACGGACAGACGGACGGACATGGCTAGATCGACATAAAATTTCACGACGATCATGAATATATACACTTTATGGGGTCTCAGACGAATATTTCGAGTAGTTACAATCAGAATGACGAAATTAGTATACCCCCCATCTTATGGTGGAGGGTATAACAAGTAAAAAGGCGTTAAGTTCGGCCGGGCCGAACTTTGGATACCCACCACCTCGGGTATATATGTAAACCACCTTTCATCAAAATTCGGTGAAACTTTCATACCTTATGCCCGATATCATTTATTGGACCGATTTGGACCAAATACTAATAAGTACAGTAGCTGTATCTAAAAATAAACCAATCTGAACCATATTCGACACGGATGTCGAAAGCCTATCATAAGTCACTGTGTCAAATTTCAGTGAAATCGGACAATAAATGCCTCTTTTATGGGCCCAAAACCTTAAATTGAGAGATCGGTCTATATGGCAGCTATATTCAAATCCGGACCGATCTGAGCAAAATTAAAGAAGGACATCGAAGAGCCTAACTTAACTCACCTTCTCAAATTTCAGCGACATCGGACAATAAATGCGTCTTTTATGGCCCCAAAACCTAAAACCTAGATATCGGTCTATATGACAGCTATATCCAAATATGAACCGATCTGTGCGATATTGCAGAAGTGTGTTAAGGGGCTTAATTTAACTCATTTCGGCGACATCGGACAATAAATGAGCATTTTATGGGCACAAAACCTTAAATCAAGAAATTAGTCTATATGGCAGCTATATCCAAATCTAAACCGATCTGAGCAAAATTGAAAAAGGACGTCGAAGAGCCTAACTAAACTCACTGTCTCAAATTTCAGCGACATCGGACAATAAATGCGTCTTTTATGGCCCCAAAACCTAAAACCTAGATATCGGTCTGTGTGGCAGCTATATCCAAATCTGGACCGATCTGGGTCAAATTGGCGAAGGATGTCAATGGTCCTAATACAATTCACTGTCACGAATTTCAGCAAAATCGGATAATAAATGTGGCTTTTGTTGGCCTAAGACCCTAAATCGGAGGATCGGTCTATATGGCAGCTATATTCAAATCTGAACCGATCTGAGCCAAATTAACGAAGGATGTCGAAGGGCCTAACACAACTCACTGTCCCAAATTTCAGCGAAATCGGATAATAAATGTGGCTTTTATGGGTCTTAGACCCTAAATCGGAGGATCGGTCTATATGGCAGCTATATCCAAATCTGAACCGATCTGTGCCAAATTAACGAAGGATGTCGAAGGGCCTAACACAACTCACTGTCCCAAATTTCAGCGAAATCGGATAATAAATGTGGCTTTTATGGGCCTAAGACCCTAAATCGCCGGATCGGTCTATATAGGGGCTATATCAAGATATAGTCCGATAGAGCCCATCTTCGAACTTAACCTGCTTATGGATAAAAAAAGAATCTGTGCAAAGTTTCAGCTCAATATCTCTATTTTTAAAGACTGTAGCGTGATTTCAACAGACAGACGGACAGACGGACGGACATGTCTAGATCATCTTAGATTTTTACGCTGATCAAGAATATATATACTTTATAGGGTCGGAAATGGATATTTCGTGCTAACCTGTGCGCTACAGTGGAAAAGTAGTCGGACAAAACTTCAGCCATATCGGAGAAAAATTCAAGAAGTCAAATCGGGAGATCGGTTAATATGGGAGCCATATTTAAACAGGCACCGATTCGGTTTATGTACACTGCCCAACGACTTACATCGGTAAGAAGCATATGTGCGAAGTTTCAAATTGCTTGCTATCGTGATTTCCACAGGCGGATGGTCCGACGGACATGGGTCGATCGACCTTAAATGTTATAAAGATCAAGAATAAGAACAAATAAAAGCGTGCTAAGTTCGGCCGGGCCCAAACTTGGGAACCCACCCCCATGGATTCTGCTAAAATATGGGAACTATATCTAGTTATAGACCGAATTGGACCGTACTTGGAGCATTTGTTGAGAGTCATAATAGAACACTACAGGGTGTTTTGGGGCTGGGGCGGCCACCAGCACATCGCACTGAAAATAGATATCAAATTCATTATTTATTCCCAACGAAAATGAAGTTCAGTTTAGGGGGTGCTTAAGGGCGTTACCCAAAACATTTGGCTTCAAAATTAGATATCAAATTAGTTTTCTACTCTCAAATACCTTTCATTTGAGCCCCGTATAGTCTAAAGAGGTCAAATTACCCATTTTACGTATCTTTAGGAGGAAAAGCGCCACCCAGACTTGAACGCAAATTTTAAAGTAATATTCGTAATCTACTGCCTAATACTTTTCATTTGAGTCCCATATTAACATGAACTTCGAATATATCTGTTTAAAGGAGTTTTGGGGTTGGGTGGGGGGCCCGCTGGGTACTTGCACCCAAATTTTAATATCATTTTCGTGTTCTGATCTCTAATACCTTTCATTTTATATCCCTATTGTGTCAATCGGACCACTTTCGGATAAGGGTGGCGTTTTTGTGGTAAGGGGGAGGGTCCGCCCCCACCCGATATCTAAAAACGTACGCAATATATGAAAATTTTAAGAAAATCGGTTCAACAAAGTATCATTGTCCCATTATGGTCTAATGACGTTTTTGAGGGGTGGCGTGACCCCCAATTCTTCAATCTGATCAGTCCAATACGTCTGTTTGGGGTTGGGGCGGCCCGATGGGTACTTAGACTCCAATTTTAATACCATATTCGTATTCTACTCTCCAATACCTTTCATTGGATACCTATATTGTCGCGATCGGTCCACTTTTGATTTTGGGTGGTGTTTTGGGGATAACGGGGGAGGGTCCACCCCCTTCCGTTAACAATAAATTATAAAGCCTATTCCTACTTCCTGACCATATTCGTAATCTACTCTTGAACCCCTTTCATTTGAGTCCCATATTGTCATGATCGTCAAATTAACCTATTTTAAGGTGTTTTGAGGCTGGGGCGGCCCCCAGGAACTTGGACCCAACTTTTATTATGAAATTCGTACTCTACTCTTGCATACCTTTTATTTGAATCCAATATTGTCCCGGTCGGTCCACTTTTATTTTTGGGTAGTACTTTTGGAGTAAGGGGGAGGGTCCGCCCCCCTCCCGATAACAAAAAATTGCACTACACAATCTGTGCAAATTTCAAGGTAATCGGTTCAGCCGTTATTGAGCCTATACGGAACAAACAAACAAACAAACCGACAAATAAACATACAAACAAGTAAAAGCGTGCTAAGTTCGGCCGGGCCGAATCTTATATACCCTCCACCATGGATCGCATATGTCGAGTTCTTTTCCCGGCATCTCTTCTTAGGCAAAAAGAGGATATAAGAAAAGATTTGTTCTGCTATTACAGTGATATCAAGATATGGTTCGGTTTGGACCACAATTAAATTATATGTTGGAGACCTGTGTAAAATGTCAGCCAATTCGAATAAGAATTGCGTCCTTTGTGGGCTCAAGAAGTTAAATAGAGAGATCGATTTATATGGGAGCTATATCAGGCTATAAACCGATTCAGACCATAATAAACACGTATGTTAATGGTCATGAGAGAATCCGTCGTACAAAATTTCAGGCAAATCGGATAATAATTGCGACCTCTAGAGGCTCAAGAAGTCAAGATCCCAGATCGGTTTATATGGCAGCTATATCAGGTTATTAACCGATTTGAACCATACTTGGCACAGTTGTTGGATGTCATAACAAAACACGTCGTACAAAATTTCATTCCAATCGAATAAGAATTGCGCACTCTAGAGGCTCAAGAAGTCAAGACCCAAGATCGGTTTATTTGGCAGCTGTATCAGGTTATGGACCGATTTGAACCATACTTGGCACAGTTCTTGGATGTCATAACAAAACACGTCGTGCAAAATTTCATTCCAATCGGATAAGAATTGCGCACGCTAGAGGCTCAAGAAGTCAAGACCCAAGATCGGTTTATATGGCAGCTATATCAGGTTATGAACCGATTTGAACCATACTTATCACAGTTGTTGGATGTCATAACAAAACACGTCGTGCAAAATTTCATTCCAATCGGATAAGAATTGCGCACTCTAGAGGCTCAAGAAGTCAAGACCCAAGATCGGTTTATATGGCAGCTATATCAAAACATGGACCGCTATGGCCCATTTACAATACCAACCGACCTACACTAATAAGAAGTATTTGTGCAAAATTTCAAGCGGCTAGCTTTACTCCTTCGGAAGTTAGCGTGCTTTCGACAGACAGACGGACGGACGGACGGACGGACGGACGGACGGACAGACGGACGGACATGGCTAGATCGACATAAAATTTCACGACGATCAAGAATATATATACTTTATGGGGTCTCAGACGAATATTTCGAGTAGTTACAAACAGAATGACGAAATTAGTATACCCCCCATCTTATGGTGGAGGGTATAAAAACCAAACAAACACAAATTGCCTTTAATATATAAGATATCAGGTTATAAACCGGTACTTGGCTTCGTTGTTGGGAGTCATAACAGAATACAATTTCAGCCAAATCGGATGAAAATTGAGGCTTCCAGGGGCTCAAGAAGTCAATTCTGGAGATCGATTTATATGGGAGCTTTCAGCCAAATCTAACAAAAATTGGGGCTTTCATGGGCTCAAGAAGTCAAATCTGGAGATTGGTTTATATGGGAGCTATATCAGGTTACCGACCGATATGGACCGTACTTAGCTCCGTTGTTGAGAGTCATAATAGAGAACAAGGTGCAAAATTTCAGCCAAATCTGATGAAAATTGCGGCTTCCATGGGCTCAAGAAGTCAAATGGGGAGATCGTTTTATATGGGAGCTATATCCGGTTCTTGATCGAGTTGGACCTAACTTAGCACAAAGTCTTATAAAACACTATGTGCAAAATTTCAGCCAAACCGGACAAAAATTTCGGCTTCCAGGGACTCAAGAAGTCAAATCGGGGAACGGTTTATATGGGAGCTATATCCAAATCTGAACCGATATGGTTCCCCAACAAGCTACGTTAATATAAAGTATCTGTGCAAAATTTCAAGCGGCTAGCTTTACGCGTTTGACCGCTATCGTGATTTCGACAGAGGGACGGACGGACATGGCTACTTCGAATCAGAATTTCGAGACGATAAAGTCTATATATACTTTATGGGGTCCTACATCAATATTTCGAGGTGCTACAAACGAAATGACGAGATTAGTATACCCCCATCATATGGTGGGTATAAAAATATTCGATACAAGATCAATATTTCGATGTATTTTAAAACGAGTTGACTAGATTAGTATAGCCTCAATCATATGACGGTGGGTACTAAAAAACTGGTATGTAAAATTTACTAAAATCAAACTATGGATACGACATCGTACTTGATGACAAGACTATATTGTTACCCATAGAACAGACAGACGGACATTACTAACTTGAAATTGGCTAGTATTTTCAATTAAAATGTAACGTGTCATGATTAATTTGGTTCTCCTTCTTCTTGATGATTCAAAAATATTGAAAAAGTTACAATTATTTATACAAATGGTTTTAAATATAGCTCCATCCTAAAACCCTAAATGTATTAATAACAATCATACGCACCGAGGTCCTGAAAAATAGCCCTCTTGTTTTGCCCCTGTGTCTTAGTGGAATGTTCATGGGCAAAATTTGCATTTTTGATGTTTAACCAGTGTCTATTTGAAAGTATTTTTCCATTAGAAGAGACAAAGTCAAAGGTGATATAACATCCCCATCCTCATACATGCCACGATGTATGCTGGAAACGGCTTGCAAGCTTTTCGAGCGACTTACAAAGCCACGGCTCCCGGACGCCATCATTTAGGGAAGTGGACTCTCAATGACCCATGAAGGTGATATGGATAATCACCAGTTATGGGGCCCAGCTCGAAAGCGATTCCGAATTGAAATGAATCCCCAGGGGTGACACAGGGTGTGTTTTTAGCATACAATTTACAACGAGGTCCACCATAAGGCGAGAGACGTACTCTTCATATGCGTAAAGCATTTTTACGTTCTGACCCGCAAAAATAATATTCCCTGAAAGCGTTTCTTGAAGTTTCCATTTCAAATCGGTTTCGGTGTGCATGTATCGTGGAATCAAGGAATAGCTTAAGTCATTTTTTCTCTTTCAACAATTGCAGATTAAACCCGTGCAGAAAAGGAGTTTTAATTCTTTTTCCGCTTTCGTTGGGTACATCTTTATCCCATTTCAGATGATACCATCCATTTCGACTTATCTCCATTTACTCCAAGACCCATTTTCACTGATACTCTATCAATTCTTTCAAAGGCTGCAGCTACTTCTTCCGGTGGCTGACTTGCGATATCGATATCGGCGCCATAAGCGAGTAGCTTGTGTTGTCTTTTGAGTAGTGTGCCATATCTATTCACTCCTGCATCTCGTACAATGCAGGCTGTCTCCTTGTCTGAAACCTCTTTTGGTAATAAATGGTTGTGAGAGATTCTTTCCTGTTCTTAATGAGAAATAGTGTTGGGGCCGGAATCCGAGGATAATCTACTGGCTCTACAGGAGCGTGATTAGACCAATACTTACTTGCGCCTCAGTAGTTTGGTGGACTGCTATGGAGAAAAAGTGCAACATAACGATCACACAACAGGCTGAGAGATCATGTTGTCTTGGCATAGGCGTAACGATGAGGACCACGCCCACTAGATATCCGACCCATTGACATACAAATTAAGTGCGAGGCAGCCACTACGGCTATGAGACTTAAAGCGATGGGAGGATAGGAGCAGCTCATACCATCGCAGTATAATCGAGGCGACGATAGGAAAACTGGAAGGAAGGGAAGAGGTTTTCGATCGGATACCTTAGATGAACCTTGAAGTCGAGTGCGAGGGCACTGCTGCCAGCGGTACATCCTTGGATTAACGGAACCCTAGTATTGCCATCTGGAAGCTCATGTTCCATGGAATCAAATCTAGAGGACAGAGTGGGCCTGGGGTTTTACATTGAGAACCCAGGGACTGAGATCTGTTTTAGACTGCCTGACCATAATACGCTCCTGCAGGCGGAGATCCGGGCGATCACGGAATGCGTAAAGTGGTGTGTTGATAACGCGAGGATTGTGATCATCTCGCGACGCTATACGAGTTAAGGGAATGGGCGATGAATGCGCATGAAACATTGTGGAACAGCGAAACGGTCGGTAGGACGGCGAAAATCCTATGGGGGGATCCAGATGGTGAGAAGACGAGGCTATTACTGAAAGGACGTAAAAAGGATGCCAGTATAGCTTTCGGTATCATAACGGGACACATAGGACTACGAGCTAACTTATGTAAAATCGGTGCGGCAAGTGATAGCATGTGTAGGGAATGCGGGGAAGATTATAAGACGTTGATGAAGCATTTCCTTTGTCTTTGCCCGGTTTTCGCGTCTAACAAATACCGCCATTTGGGTGGGGACACAATACCAGACATGAACCAACTTGGGGAAGTGGTGTTGAGAACAATTAAGGATTGTTTAAGTAGCACGGAATTTCTTATTCAAAATTATCTTTTAAGAGGTTACTTTATAGTTTTTAGAGCGCACAACAAGCCGATTATTGGCTTGGGTGTATGTCCATAGTGACATGTGCTGATTAATATCTGCACCCTCTTTTCAACCTAACGTATTATACCCTCCACCATAAGATGGGGGGTATACTAATTTCGTCATTCTGTTTGTAACTACTAGAAATATTCGTCTGAGACCCCATAAAGTATATATATTCTTGATCGTCGTGACATTTTATGTCGATCTAGCCATGTCCGTCCGTCTGTCCGTCCGTCCGTCCGTCTGTCTGTCGAGAGCACTCTAACTTCCGAAGGAGTAAAGCTAGCCGCTTGAAATTTTGCACAAATACTTCTTATTAGTGTAGGTCGGTTGGTATTGTAAATGGGCCATATCGGTCCATGTTTTGATATAGCTGTCATATAAACCGATCATGGGTCTTGACTTCTTGAGCCTCTAGAGGGCGCAATTCTTAACCGATTGGAATGAATTTTGCACGACGTGTTTTGTTATAATATCCAACAACTGTTCCAAGTATGGTTCGAATCGGTTCATAACCTGATATAGCTGCCATATAAACCGATCTTGGGTCTTGACTTCTTGAGCCTCTGGAGGGCGCAATTCTTATCCGATTTGAATGAATTTTGGCCCGACGTGTTTTGTTATGATATCCAACAACTGTGCCAAGTATGGTTCAAATCGGTCCATAACCTTCTATAGCTGTCATATAAACCGATCTTGGGTCTTGACTTCTTGAGCCTCTAGAGTGCGCAATTCTTATACGATTGGAATGAAATTTCGCACGACGTGTTTTGTCATGATATCCAACATCTGTGCCAAGAATGGTTCAAATCGGTTCAAAACCTGATATAGCTGCCATATAAACCGATCTTGGGTCTTGATTTCTTGAGCCTCTAGAGTGCGCAATTCTTATCCGGTTTGAATGAAATTTCGCACGACGTATTTTGCCATGATATCCAACATCTGTGCCAAGAATGGTTTAAATCGGTTCATAACCTGATATAGCTGCCATATAAACCGATCTTGGGTCTAGACTTCTTGAGCCTCTAGAGGGCGCAATTCTTATCCGATTTGAATGAACTTTGGCCCGACGTGTTTTGTTATGATATCCAACAACTGTGCCAAGTATGGTTTAGGGTTCATAGCCTGATATAGCTGTCATATAAACCGATCTGGAATCTTGACTTCTTGAGCCTATAGAGGTCGCAATTATTATACGATTTGCCTGAAATATTGTACGACGGATTCTCTCATGACCGTCAACATACGTTATGGTCTGAATCGGTCTATAGCCCGATACAGCTCCCATATATATCGATCTCTCTATTTTACTTCTTGAGCCCCCTAAGGGCGCAATTCTTATTCGAATTGACTGACATTTTTCACAGGTCTCCAACATATAATTTAATTGTGGTCCAAACCGGACCATATCTTGATATCGCTCTAATAGCAGAGCAAATCTTTTCTTATATCCTTTTCTGCCTAAGAAGAGATGCCGCGAAAAGAACTCGACAAATGCGATCCATGGTGAGGGTATATAGGATTCGGCCCGGCCGAACTTAGCACGCTTTTACTTGTTTTCCAATAATTCCATTTTTCAAATACCGGTATGAGGAATACTAGCAATATCCTTTCTGTTGAGATGGTCTTCCAATGAATCTTTTACCTTAAATCCATTTTGCTGTCTCCTGTTTACAAAAATCTTTTGCCTAAATATCTTTACCAAAACATTTTTCCAAGATTAAAATAAATCCTTTCCGTTTAACATTTCCCCCCCCCCCAACTAAAAAAGACTGATGTGGATGAACGTTTTTCAACATATCCTTTAAATTGCCTTAAAAAATACTTGATGAACAAAAAAATTTATCTTTCAGCCTAGACTGACCCATATTTTTATCATGGCCCTAAGGTTAAAACCTTTTCATAATCAGGCCAAAACATACAAACAAACATACACCCAAAAACATTTGATATCCCTTGTTGGCTGGGCCCTCAGCAACATAACCTGCGACACCCTTCCGTTTTATTTATCCCGCAGACATTTTACCACTCAAAAAAAACTGAAGAGAAAAAACACGGAATTTGTCCGTTTTATTATTTTCTCCTAAAAGAAATCCAAACAAAACAAGAGACAATATTTGATCTGCTAACCAAGGGGCTAGGAGTCTTGGCCAATAAGAAAAAGTAAGATTATTATTTTTTTTTTCTCAGCTGTATATTTACTTTAACCTTTTTTTCCTCTCCAGTAGATCCCAATTTTTTTTAAGCTTGGCCATTTAGCAGAAGTGTTAGCGAAAAAACAAGATTTTCAGTTTTTCATTTATCCAAGTGCTAAGGGGTTTGCAAGGGGTTATTTCTTTTCTTCTTCCCAAAAAAACCCAAAATATGAAGTGTTTACTAAATGTGACCATTATCAATTGAAATAAGAATGGGCGTCAAGTTTGGGTTGGGAAGGAATGTTGAATATACATTTGCTTATGTTTCATCTTTTAACAGACATTTCATAAAGAATCAAAGAAAAAGGGGATATAAACTGCTTTTATACCAACAAAAATGTCTGTTGGAGGGTTAAGCAAAAAGAGGTCAATTGTGGCAAAGATATCAACAACGTCAGCAATACTTTCTCCCCCAATGCAATGACAATATTTGTAAATATTCCCTTATAATAGTGGTTCACATTATTTAAGGATTTTATGGGAAGCACTGAAGTTTCGAATAAAATTGCAAACAATTGACTTAGCAAAAGCAAAATATCTATAATTTCTGGAATAAAAGGGACAAACTGTTTGTGTATCACTTTTCTGGTTGAATGCTTTTCCTTATTCTTATGAATTTAATAATTTCTTCTTTGGTATTTTAGTTTGTAGAAAAATTTAATGGCAGCAATTAGTTTCGATCATTATTTCTAAATACCTAAGGAATTATTTGAGTCATGAAGATTATGTTAAATTTATGACCTATTATCAATGGGCCTAAAAGTATGCTTTAACTTTAGCAAAAAATTACTGCCTAAATGATAACAGATGAAAATGCGTTGACAAATTTTAGCCGCGTTGATTATGCTAAGAAACGAACGGTGGTTGTAGTTGTTGTAGCAGTGTGTTGTACACTAAGGCGGCAGCCCTTGCCGATGGAGAACTCCATCGGGTCAATCCGGTATGTACAGCCGGCTGCCATGGGATTGCACGGTGGTAAAAAGGTTATGTTCACCTATGACTCTAAAGACCTGGGTTCGAGTCATCTCGTTAAACAATTTGTCATCGTTGGATATCGCCTCATCAATGCTGGAGGTATCATTAAGTGGTACTCAGTTCGTACGTGGTTGTGAAAAAAAGGTGACTTATCATTGAGTTACAACTGATTTGGACAGTATCTATATAAAAAATACTACCCTAACCGGGCCCGCTCCGCTGCGCCTTCTTTAACTCTCTAATATGTTTTTAGGGTGGAAACACTTTGCCCTGAATGTGTATATCGAAATCCAAATGCCACTGTATCCTATGTCCGCCTATAACGCTGAACGCCTCTGTTCAAATCCTGGAGATGACATTGGACAATATTTAAAGCGGTGGTGATCCACTCTTAATGCTGGCGACATTTGCCATGCATGCAAATTGCAAATTTTGCCCATGAACATTCCACTAAGGAACAGGGGCAAACTTCTCACATATCAATGACTGCAGTCCGATTCAAGTTTAAGCTCAATGATAAGGGGCATCCTTTTTATAGCCAAGTCCAAACGGCGTGCCGCAGTGCGACACCTCTTTGGAGAGAAGTTTTATAAGGCATAGTACCTCACAAATGTTGCCAGCATTAGGAGGGGAAAACCACAACTGACAATTTTTCTGATAATCTCGCCAGGATTCGAACCCAGGTGTTCAGCGTCATAGGCGGACATGGTAACCTCTGCGCTACGGGGGACTCCATGAATGGTCATGTAAAAAATTCTCTCCAAAGAATTGTCGCCCTCTGACACGTCATTCTGACTCAGCTATAAAAAATCCCTTATCATTGAATTTAAACTTGAATCGTAAGCTTTCATTGATTTGTGAGAAGTTTGCCCCTTCTCGGCTCCTGGGTAAATTTTTACTCCACTCCCAAATGGCTTTCTTTTGAGTCCAATATTATCGTATTGGTAAATATTTCCAGTTTAGGGGAAATTTCGGGGGTGAAGCGTTCTCTACTTTCAAATACATTTTATATGAGCCCCATAATGGCATGATCGGGTGGGGTGGATCCCAGGGACTTTGTCCCGAAAATGAGTGTCAATTTCCCGCAAATCAATCAATTTAAACATCAAATAGCTTTTAAATAATAGGGAGGTGTTTTCGGGTGGAGCAGTTTCTCAAACAAATGGCTCTTCAATTGGATATCAAATTCGCTTTTTTTTCTCTCAAGCACCTTTCGTTTGAGCTCTATATTGTCGTGATTGGTCTATGTACCCATTTGGCGGGTTTTGGATGACCGCCGAGGTACCAGACTACAACAATAGAAACCATGTTTTGTTTGACTGTGAGAGTGCAAAAAAAATTCGAACGAATTGCATAACCAATCTCGAGATCTGGTGTTTTGAAAATTAGGATAATAAGAAGTGCTTTTTTGGGGAGGGATGGCACCTCAGACATTTCGACTCAAATATGGATATCAAATTCGTGCTACACTCCCAAATCCATTAAATGTTAGCCCCAAATTGCCATGATCGATAAACATGAACCGTTCTAAGGGTGTTTTGGAATTGGGGCAGCCACCGGTACTTTGCCCTGAAATCCCAAATACCGTTGATTTGGGCTCCATTATGCCATAGTCGCATATGAAGTTCAGCTTAGGGGGTGCTTTAAGGGCGCTTTAGGGGCTACTTTAGGGGGTGCTTTAGGGCGTACTCACAAACACTTGGCTCCAAAATTGGATATCCAAGTCGTTTTCCACTCTCAAATACCTTTCATTTGAGTCCCATATTGTCATAATGAGTCAATTAACCTATTTGACGTATTTTTAGGAGGAAAAGCGCCATTAGGACTTGTACGCAAATTTTAATGTCATATGAGTACATCCAAATACCTTTCATTTGAGTCCCATAGAGCCATGGTCGGCTAATATGCCCATATTTGGGGGTAGGGCGACCTCTCATTATTTGGACCTAATTTTTTTTGCAATATTTGTAATCTAAGACGGAATACTTTTCATTTGGGTTCCATATTAACATGAAAATCGAATATATCTGTTTAGAAAAGTTTTAGGGTTGGGGCGGCCCGCTGGGTATTTGGACCACAATTTTAATACGATATTCGTTTTCTAGCCTCCGATAACTTTCATTTGATAACCATATTGTTTTCATTGGTCCACTTTTGGTTTTGGGTGGCGTTTTTGGGGTTTAGGGGGAGGGTCCGCCCCCATCTGATATCAAAAAATTATATAGCCTATTTTTCCTTCCAGACAAACCTACACAATGTGTGAAAGCCCAGTCCGATACAGTCATAATAGGTTTTATGCCCATTTGGGGCGTTTTTGGAGGGTGGGTTGACCTGACCCTCTATACTTTTATTTGATTTTGTATGCCAAATTCTAAATCTACTCCCGAATACCTTTCATTTGAGCCCCATAATGACATGAACATCCAATATGTCTGTTTGGGGGAGTTTTGGGGTTAGGGAGTACTTAGACTGAAATTTTTGATACCATATTCGTATTCTACTTTCCAATACCTTTCATTTGATACCCATATTGTCCCGATCGGTCTACTTTTGATTTTGGACGCTGTTTCGAGGTGTTACAAACGGAATGACTAGATTAGTGTGGTGGGTATAAAAAGTCAGAAATTCCAAAACGGTAACACCGGTGGCACAGGGTAGTTATGAGCACCACACAGGTTGGAACATTGAGGTCCGATCTGTGTGGTATTCATTGCTGTCACGAGAAGCTTAGCTGCGAGCTATCAGGCGCGTTCACAGCTTGTGGATAGTAGAATGTGCCATACGAAGCAGGTGCAACTACAGTCGCGGACAATCAGCGGTATCGAGCGGTATCGAGAGGCCAAGCTGTACCGGCTCCGGCACACATACTGAGTGCATATAATGCTCCATATGACATGACGAGGTAAATGACCAATGGCAACCCTGTTCCCGCAGCGATCGGTTCGGCAAAAGTGTGCGGTGATGGCATGCAAAGCAATTGTTGTGCTATGCAGTCTTCGAAATCCATGCTGATGCCCGGCGAATGGAAATTCTCCAACGAAGCTCGGGAGGAGTAGTGCCTTAAGCGTCTTGGCTATTGGTGAGGGAAGGGAGATCGGTCTGTAAGACTCCCCCAAACTCAGGTCCTTCCCAGGCTTCAGTAGCGGCATCACTCTGCCCCATTTTCCAGGCATCGGGAACTATAAGAGTTTTCAAAGACAGTAGTAAGGTACTCAACTCCAGGTAGATCCAGTGAAGAAACTGGATCTACCTTAGAGTGTAATGGCCCAACGCCTTGAATGATTTGGCGCTACGGATGACATTCGTAACTTCGCTTAACTATAAATTGGGATGTCTGTCCATCAGCTCGGAGACCACGGATACGACGAATGGCTCTCTCTTTTCCTAGCCCTGTCACTCTCGGAATGCACAATGAATTGACGGTTGAATAAAAATTATATAGCCTGCACAATATACGAAAATTTGGAGAAAATCAGTTCTGCCCTTTTTAAGTCTATACAAAACAAAGAAACTAACCGAGTGGCAGATATAGCCATGTGATTGGCTAATGTGCCCATTTTGAACGTTTTTGTGAATGTTGGGTGACCCCCTATACTTCGACATGAATTTGTACACCAAGTTCGTTATCTACTCCCGCATACTTTTCATTTGATACCCATATTGTCCTTATCGGTCCACTTTTGATTTTGGGTGGTGTTTTGGGGGTAACAAGGGAGGGTCCGCCCCCTTCCGATATCAATATATTATAAAGCCTATTCCTCCTTCCTGACCATATTCGTAATCTACTCCCGAATGCCTTCCATTTTAGTCCCTTATTGTCATGATCGTCAAATAAACCTATTTTAAGGGGTTTTGGGGCTGGGGCTTCCCCCTAGTTATTTGAACCCAATTTTTTTATTCCCTCCACCATAGGATGGGGGTATACTAATTTCGTCATTCTGTTTGCAACACCTCAAAATATGTGACTGAGACCCCATAAAGTATATATAACTGCGTTAAGTATGGTTCAAATCGGTTCATGTTTTGATGAAACTGCCATATGAACCGATCTTGGGTCTTGACTTCTTGAGCCTCTAGAGGGCCCAATTCTCGTCTGATTTGACTGAAATTTTGCACGTAGTGTTTTGGTATTACTTCCAATAACTCTGTTAAGTATGATTCCAATCGGTTCATAATCTGGTATAGCTCTCATATAAACCGATCTGGGATCTTGACTTCTTGAGCCAATAGAGCGCGCAATTCTTATCCGATTTGGCTGAAATTTTGCATGAGGTGTTTTGTTATGCCTTCTAATAACTGTGCTAAGTATGGCGCAAATCGGTACATAACCTGATATAGCTGTCATATAAACCGATCTGGGATCTTGACTTCTTGAGCCTCTAGAGGACGCAATTTTCATCCGATTTGGAAGAAATTTTGTACAACGGATTCTCTCATGATCTTCAATACACGTGTCTAATATGGTCTGAATCGATCAATAGCTTCATACTGCTCCCATATAAACCGATCTCCCGATTTTGCTTCTTGAGCCCTTACAAGGCGCAATTCTTATCCGAATGAACTGAAATATTACACAATGACTTCTACAATGTTCAGCATTCATTTATGGTCCGAATTGAACTATAACTTGATATAGCTCCAATAGCATAACAGTTCTTATTCAATATTCTTTGTTTGCCCAAAAAGAGATACCGCGCATAGAACTCGACAAATGCGATCCATGGTGGAGGGTATATAAGATTCGACCCGGTCGAACTTAGCACACTCTTTTCTTTTTAATATTTTTGCGGCTTTAAGAAATGAAGCGTATGCTGTATTTAAGGTTGTATATAATAAAAATTTCCTATTCCATAGATTTTATTTTATTTTTTCTGCTAGTGTTAACACCACGAAGCCACATTTCGAACAGATTTACAACATTTAATGTCATCTAAAGCCGCAAGGACAAGTTCAGCTTCAACTCCTTTTGCCACTCTTGGAGAGCAACAAAACAACATTTACAGTGATCACGTTCTCCAATTACCAAACATTTTATGACCATCGCTTAATTCCCTGGAAAAACCCAAAAAAAAAACAACAAAATTTATACCAACAACTCCAAGGCTAGCCATGGTATTTTGGTAGGCTCTGTGTGTGCTTAGACTACGCCTACCAACATCATTCCACACATACATCAAACTATGCATAAAATCATCATCATCAGCATCATTGACATCGACATCGGCGACAAGCAGGGTGAAGCGAGAGGTCATCACTGCCCCCCACCTCTCTATTCGCGCGACATCAGCAAACATGTATGGCAATGCGTATCCGTATTTGGAGACAAAGCCATCGACAACGAAATGTGTCAATTTACGTTAACTAAAGACAATTTGCACGTCAAATAAACGACGATACCAATACAGGAATAGCAAGAGCGGAAGCAACAACAACAACAACAATAACAGCAGCAAAGAGTGTCATTGGAAATTATACACGTTCTCGCCGAAAAAAAAACAAATAAACAAACAACAAAACCTACTCTCTTGGTCCTTGGTCCTTGAAGTGATGCCTCATCAGGGACATTTATGCCAATCGCATGCATACCCACCCACACCCTAGCACACTCACACATACACACTCTCATTTTCAATGCTATTGTTAAGCGAATAAATGAATGAATGGTTGGTTGGATGTACGAGTTGGAATACACCTTCCGAAAAAATACCAATGCGTGTCAGAAATGACAATTCAGCGATATTTTCCTTTTTTTGCCTTTGGTCCATAGAGTTCTCTGCTGTTGTAGGGTAGTGTTCCACGAAAAACGAATGAAAAAACAACCGTAAAACCCCGGAAGTAGTTTTAACGTGCTGTTCGTGCCTTTTTTTTTGTACTATAGGCATGTTCAATACATCTATAAGGTTGTAACTAAGTAAACGTAATTTGGAAAAAATTATTAAAGTGAGTCAGAAGGGTGAGGGAATCTGATTCCAGCCTAACTGTTGTAAAACCATGTGCCCTAACTGTGGGTACAGTCCATTGCAATTTCAAATGGTTCACGAAAGAAGCTTAAGATGGTTACCGCTTCTCAACTCTTTCTAAGAGGTAGGCTGAATGGAGAGGAACCAATATCGGTGAGAGTTTTGTCCATCTGCAGTAGCCCGGAAGGATTAGAAGGCTATGTGACTGCAAGACGAAAAATTTTCGGACAAGAAAAGAGGTGTTCTCTCATAATCCTATGGCTTCTCTCTACAATTGCAGTGAGTAATACCTAAGGAACTCAACAGCATCCTACACTATTCATCCACTCCACCACAAACGCTGCACAAGTTGGCCTCTGTATCCAGCGTCTCCTCAAAGACCAGATATCACTATGAAAAAAAATTCGGTCACAAGGTCTTGACCACCCTGCAAGCATTCATCATCATCACACACCACATTCACGTAGTCATCGTAGAATGCGTTTAACCAACCAAAGAGCTCGCACAGTAGTGGGATCACCGAAGCTGTAAATTGGCCAGAATTCATAAGCGATCCATTTGTAGCTAGCTCGTCGTCAGATTTATTCCCTTCCAACCCTAGATGTCTAAGAATCCAGCAAAGCCAGAAGCCTTCCCCATGATTTATAGACGTTCATCTTATCTTCTGACCAGTCTCGAACTCGCATGGCCCAACGCCAGGGCTTTCAGCGGCGCTTGACTGTCCATGCAAATCATGATAGTCTGATAACACAGACGCTCTCTGCATCGCAAATGTCTATGGGGCCTTCAACGCTTGAAAGACGGTACGCAAGTTCAGAAGCCTATATCCCTATTTCTAAGAACTCAATGAAGTCTCGTACCCTGGTGCTCCTATCGAGCTTGAAGCCAGCCGTGTATATAGGAGGTTCTAGAAAAAGCGGTGTACTCCCAGCAGAAGATCCCTCTCTGGAGAAACAAAGTCTTACCTGTCAACAAGGAAGGATCCACAAGTGTATAGTCCTTCTGCCTGCATATAACCTACCGCCACGCTGCCACCAGCAGAGCAGACAATTTCCTATGGTTCGATGAAGGCCAGTTTACGACTCCATTAGTTGTTGTTGTTGTAGCCACACATCATGTGGAGGTTGCCCACGTCAAGCTAATGTATAAGAGTAAGCTCATTCTGGTTCAAAAGACCGATCGTCGCTAGCCATTTGTTATTTAAAGGTGCTAATAACTCGCCTTGCCATCTCGAGCATCATAGGCACTAAGTATTTGTGCAAGAGCCGGTGACTCCCGGCCTCTCACTGAGACTCTTCGCTTGATACCGCTGATTGTCCGCAACAGCCGTTGCAGCTACTCCATATGGAGCATTCCATTATCCGCAACCAGTGGAAGCGCCCGATAGCTCGAAACTAAGCTTCTCACGATAAACACCGCACAGATCAGACATCAATGTTCCAACCGGGACGATTCCTTTAGTCTAAGGACGATGATTGCTGTCGCATATTTCATATAAAGATGTAAAACCATAGGATCGAGCATGGCATGGATCTCCTTTCTCAGGACATTCTTCCTTGATCCAGAGATCAGCACCTCCGCGATACCCTTATTGCCTATCTTGCGGAGACACAAAGACCCAGAGCCTGATACCATACCAAACATCCATAGATGAGAATCGGTCGAACCACGCTCATAAATAACTAGTGTACTGTCCCAGTCTTGACCCCCAACTCTTTACTACCATGTTAGGTTAAAAATGAAGCTCTTTCAGTCTTCTTCAACGTTCCTTTCCCAGTTCAGTTTCTGCACCAAAGTCACGGTAGGTATCGCTCTACGAGCGACCTCATGGCATTTCTGTCGGAACGTTGGAGTTGCTCAATCCACCAGTTTGGTGAGGGTAAGAATGTGGCTCTTCACATCTCCAAGGCATTTGATAGGGTATGACATGGTGCACTGCTATCAAAGCTTGTGGCATTTGGTGCCGGTAATGACTGTGTTCGATTTATTTCAAGCTTTCTCAGAGATAGCACTATACGAGTCGTTAGAGATGGGTTCTCAACCAATGAGCATAAATTGACAGCAGGTGTACCTCAGGGCTCTGTCCTTTCCCCTACTCTTTTTCTTGTTTTCATCAACGATCTGTTGAGTCAGACATCGAATCTAATCTACTCATTTGCGGATGACAGTAATCTCTGTCATTCGACCAATGACCAAATCTTCGATACACTCAGCCAGGACTTGCTGGCCATTTCTGAGTGGGGTTCAATGAATCGAGTGGCTTTTAATGCACAGGAGACTCAGAGCTGTTTGTTGTCACACAAACGTCCCATTAGATCATCTCTGTCTATCAACGGTATAAAAGTTGAGCAATCAGAAGCTCTTGATGTTCTGGGCATGAAGTGATGGACGGTACACCCAAAGTGATGTCCGTTCGGCTAAACATGTATTGGAAGTGTCGAAGAAGCATTCAAGTGATTAGTCTTCTTAAACGTTGTAAGAATTATTTCACTCCTTCTGATCTTCTTAACATCTATACCACTTTCATAAGGCCGAAAATGGAGTACAACTCACTTGAATGGGCTGGAGCTTCATAATCATCCCTGGAACAACTGGACCGTGTACAGAGGAGAGCGATGGCGCTGATTGGAGACAGTAGGGTATCCAACTCTATTGCTTCCCTTGAACATCGTCGTAATATGCCTTATTTTGCGCTGCTCTATCCCTACTTTCATGGTGTATTTTCATCTGATATTCGTCTTCTTATTCCTGAAGTAAGGATGTTTGTCAGAAATACTAGACTTTCCAGGAACTCACAACCGTTCGTAATTGATTGGCCAGCGGACGGGACAATGTATTACAGAGAGAATTTTTATTTCGCCCGAACCGTTAGTATAAGGAATCGACTTTCGGCTTAAGTTTTTACCACCCTCCAATTCCTATTTTCCATTCGACAATGCAATGCACTGAAC
This sequence comes from Stomoxys calcitrans, assembly GCF_963082655.1. Taxonomy (NCBI): domain Eukaryota; kingdom Metazoa; phylum Arthropoda; class Insecta; order Diptera; family Muscidae; genus Stomoxys; species Stomoxys calcitrans. Next base: position 159,984,421 of record NC_081554.1, on the reverse strand, counting down.
TCACAGGGGACATCCCCTGCGTGTTGGTTGATAGAAAAAACAAGTAAAAGCGTGGTAAGTTCGGCCTAATAAGTACAGTAGCTATATCTAAAAATAAACCGATCTGAACCATATACGACACGGATGTCGAAAAGCCTAACATAAGTCACTGTGTCAAATTTCAGTGAAATCGGATATAAATGTGCCTTTTATGGGGCCAAGACTTTAAATCGAGATATCGGTCTACATGGCAGCTATATCCAAATCTGAAACGATTTGGGCCAAGTTGCAGAAACATGTCGAAGAGCCTAACACAAAGCACTGTCCCAAATTTCGGCGAAATCGGACAATAAATGCCCCTTTTATGGGCCCAAAACCTTAAATCGAGAGATCGGCCTATATGCCAGCTATATTCAAAGGGCATACATTTATTCTACATGCCAAACTTTTGTCAAACCAGCAAAAATTAAAGCTTCTAGGAACCGAACAAGGGTAATCGAGTGACCGGTTTATATGGGAGCTGTATTAGGTTATACACTGATTTGGACCGTATTTAGCACAGTTGTTGGAAGTCGTGCAAAATATCAGCCGAATCGGACAAAAATTGTGGCTTCCAGGGACTTAAGAAGTGAAATTGGGAGATCGATTTATATGGGAGCTATATCAGGTTATAAACCGATTTGGATCGTACTTAACACAGTTGCTGAAAATCATAACGAAACACCATGTACAAAATTTCAGCCAAATCGGATGAAAATTGAGGTTCCAGGCCCAGGTTTATATGGGAGATATACTAGCTTATAGACCGATTTCGACCACACTCAACTCTGTTTTTTTAGGTCATAAGAGAATACCATGTGCAAAATGTAGGCCAAATTGTATAAAAATTGTGGCTTCCAAGGACTCAAGAAGTCAAATCGGGAGATCGGTTTATATGGTAGCTATGTCTAATTATAGACCGATTTGAACCGTACTTGACGCAGTTGTTCGAAGTCAAAGAAGAACACTATGTGCACAATTTAAGCCAAATCGGATGGAAATTGAGGTTCCAGGCCCATGTAGGCGCTCAAAAAATCAAATCGGGAGATCGGTTTATACGGGAGCTATACCAGCTTATAGACCGATTTCGACCGCACTCAACACAGTTGTTGGAGTTCATAAGAGAATACCATGTGCAAAATGTAGGCCAAATCGGATGAAAATTGAGGCTTCCAGGGGCTCAAGAAGCCAAATCCGGAGATCGGTTTATATGGTAGTTATGTCTGATTATAGACCGATTTGAACCGTACTTGACGCAGTTTTTCGAAGTCATAGAAGAACACTATGTGCAAAATTTAAGCCAAATCGGATGAAACTTGTGACTTCCAGGGGCTCAAGATCTCAAATCGGGAGAAAGGTTCCGGTTCCGGAAGCTATATCCGGTTATAGACCGATTTGAACCGTACATGACGCAGTTGTGAGAAGTCATAAGAGAGCACTATGTGCAAAATTTAAGCCAAATCGGATAAAAATTGAGGCTTCTAGGCCTTAAGATGTCAAATCGGGAGATTGGTTTATATGGGAGCTATATCAGGTTATCGACCGCTTTAAACTGTACTTAACACAGATGTTGGAAATCATAACAGAACTCTATTAGCAAAACTTCAGCCAAATCGAACAAAAATTGCGGCTTCCAGGGGCTCGGGAGATGGGTTTATATGGGAGCTATAACCAAATCAGAACCGATATGGCCTGTTTGCCATCCCCAATGACCTACATCAATATTAAGTATCTGTGCAAAATTTCAAGCGGGTAGCTTTAAGCATTCGAACGCTATCGTGATTTCGACAGACGGACGAACGGACATGGCTAGATCGAATCAGAATTTCGAGAGGATCCAGCAAGTATATACTTTATGGGGCCACAGATCAATATTTCGAGGTGTTACAAACGGAATGACTAGATTAGTATACCCCCATCCTATGGTGGTGGGTATACAAATTATGTATACCCACCACCATAGGATGGGGTCGTGGGTATACATAATTTACTTTACCGCAATTACTTTTTGGGTTGCCCAAAAAGTAATTGCGGATTTTTCCTATAGTCGGCGTTGACAAATTTTTTCACAGCTTGTGACTTTGTAATTGCATTCTTTCTTCTGTCAGTTATCAGCTGTTACTTTTAGCTTGCTTTAGAAAAAAAGTGTAAAAAATGTATATTTGATTAAAGTTCATTCTAAGTTTTATTAAAAATGCATTTACTTTCTTTTAAAATATCCGCAATTACTTTTTGGGCAACCCAATATCTTCAGGAGTTCTTATTGAATTTGTCAATGGTGTAAGGTATATAAAATTCGTCCAAGTTCACCTAACACTTGGCTTTTTTTCGTTTCCTCCACAAAAACTTAAGGACTTGATGACACATCACATGATGATGAGCTGTGTAAAAGGAGAAAACAAAAGCAAAAAACAGCAGAAACAAAACCCACAAACGAAATAGAATCGAATAGAATATGGTTAAAGCCAGAAATGGCAACATTGATTGGAATTGTTTTCACAGCGACTAGAGAGTGGTGACAGTGTCACTCATCCTTTGCCTTAAGTAGTGACTTTGACTAGGCTTTCGGTTGTACGTATGTGACAAAACAACCAAATTAAGTTTTAGTAGTAACAACAAATCCTAAATATAGACCATTTTCTTCACACCGAAGCAGAGGCCACCACAGGGCAACATCTGCTTTTTTTCGTGGCATGTTATGTGGTCCTGCTGCCAAGTAACTAGTCCCATATACTGTCACACATTGACTCGCGAACTTTTTTTTTCTCCAAAAATAATGGTTGAGGTAATAAAACGTAAAAATGTCATAAATGCAATGAATGGTAAGTATTGTTGAAGCCAGAATTGTCAGAGCACGAGTAGGAGTAGCAGATATTGCCAAACCCAATAAGAATACACAATTAGACAATGAAATAAATAAAAAAGGCCTTGAGGAACTATTGGCATAGTTGTTTTTATGAAATCAACTGGATCAATAAGTGCAGGGAGGCAAAGGCAAACTTTTGATATGACACTAGTTTCAAATATTTCCTATTTAAAGAAGACAGGCAGAAGGACAGACAAGAATAGACTCTATGAATATCACTGCTATTGGGAAGGACAAACGACAAAGGGACTGACATACAGCCACATAAAAAGAGGCTACAAAGGACAAGGGAATGAGAGATAGAGGAGCAGGCAAATATAAAGATTTTGGCTTTTTAGTTCTTCAACTGTCGCTTGAGTACTTTTCGACTGCGGCTTGTGTTTAAAACTTTAAAATATTTAAAAAAAAATTATCTAGCCTACTCCTTAATTTCTTTTAAACCTTTAAAACTTGAACTTATATTCTCATATGTCATTATTAAATGTAGATTTTCTCTTGCATGACTTAATTAATATTACGCATACGCCATGTAGGCCCTTATAAATACTTTAAAACTTTTGCTCCGACTAAACCCTTCTTTTTTTCTCTCCCATGTAAATAATCCTTTTGGTAAAAAACTTGCACTCCCTTTAAGCTTTATTTTAAACAAATCCCTTTTTATGAAAGTTTGGGTCTTTCACCACCCATGGAAACAAAAACAATTTAAAACGTGTTAAAATACAAAATTGATATAAAACTTTTGAGACTGATTTTGTTACTTGCTGTTGGTGATGGTGGCTGGAAAGTCTGTTACCTTGAGGATAAGGTTTAGGAAAAATTCAAATTCTCAGCACATACATGGGGGGTGTGAGAAAGGAAACCCCAAATGAAAAGCGTCAAACAACTAACCTTTGATATGGCATTGATGCCAGTCAGTCAGTCAGTCAGCCAGCCAAAAACATCTCAACACCCAGCATGATGTCGTTAGAATGTCTTGCGGGGGAGTTAATAGTTATGAAGCCAATGACGATGATGATATTCCTTGTGGGCTTCTGGCTTGCTTTAGGTAAAAAAATTTATGTGGCATCCCCTGAAAAGTGAATTGGAAATGAGGTGTTAAATCTTGACATTGAAGTGCTAAAGTAAGATATAAGCCGAAACTCCTTGAATAAGCAACAAACAATAATTTACACAACAGCAAGGTGGAATCACATGTGACTGAAGAAAACCAGTTTGTTTTAACACAGAAGTCGTTGGGCAAAATTTCAGACAAATCTGACAAGAATTAAGCCCTTTAGGGGCTTAAGAAGTGCAGTCAGGAGATCGATTTATATGGGAGCTATATCAGATTGTGGGCCGATTGAGACCATATTTGGTACATATGTTATTTGGTCATAGGAGAAGTCGTTGCATAAAATCTCAGCAAAATCGGATAACAATTGCGCCCTCTAGAGGCCAAGATCTAAGATCGGTGTATATTGCAGTGATATAGCTGCAACATGGATCAATCAACATGGATTGTAAATGGACAATCCCAACTGACCTACACTAAGAGGAAGTACAGACAGCAAACAACACCATATTTTTTGCCGCTCTTTTGTAATTTCTCTTCAATAAGGTTTGCCATTTTTGTTCAATAAGGTTTGCCATTTCATGATGGAAAGATATAAGAATCAACTAAGAGTCGAAATTATTAAAATTTACTACCGAAATTCGGAGTCAGTGGGTAAGAGCTACTTCTAATTTAGCGAGTAGGGTCATTTCCGGCTGAATGGTTCGTCAATAAGCATTGGAGATGCTATGCAAGGTACTCATCGACCTCTTATCGAACGCCAGCAACTCCCTCGAACTCCTCCGGTCGATGACCGGTCATAGCTTCTTTGCAGTCCGACAACCATCCACCGAGTCCCAGCTCGCCACAGACGCCGGCCGGGCTATCCACTCTACTGTGTTCAGTAGCTCGACAAACGGCACGTAGGCATGACCAATGACTGGTCCGCCCGGTGCAAACGAACCCCTCCTGGCGCACTCGTCCGCCCTCTCATTCCATGGAATCCCCTCATGCCCAGGAACCCATTTCAGCGTCACATTCTGCACCCAGAGCCTATCCAGGGACTCCTAACAATCCGCCACGCATCTCGACCTCATCATCCTCGACCCTAAGGCCTTGAGCGCAACCATACTGCCCACATAAATTCTGAATTTCGAGGGCGGTAAGTCCCTTACCAGAATTTCTCTTGCGGCCATTGCATTGGCACAGTCATACTGATAATGAGTGCATCAGAGTAGACCTGCAATCCAGTCCCTGGCTCCATCTGTGTAGATCGAGGTCTCATACTCCTCTCATACAGCATTCGCCCTCCATTCATCCCTCTCAGGAAATCGAATCGAATGCTCTCACTCCAGTTGGCACTGATGCCAGGTAGTCGGAGATCCTCTTCCGTCTACACTACGCATCCATAACACCCAGAATCGAACTATGGCCGCAACCATTCTGCTTCAGCATGCCGAGCTCCCTCAGATTAAGCTCGACCCTGGCGACGCAGTTCCGAATATAGGCCTCAATGGACTGCATATCCAGCATCGCCTGTAGGCCTGCCTCGGCGCGGATTTCTATGCCCCTGTGACCCCGACGCAGGCCAGTCTCTGGACCTTCTCGAACTTCCACGCACGCGTCCTCTTCTCTATGTCATTCCACCGAACCAGTGCTCCATAGGTTAGTACTGGTCTCACGATGACGTTTACATCCAAAAAATTATCTTGGAAGTTAGCACCCACTTCCTACAGAACATCCTCCTGTAGGAGTAAAAAGCGCACAGTACCTTAAGGCTTCCTTTCTCGGTGTTCCTTTTCCACGACAGTTTCGAATCGAGGCCTATGCCTAGGTACTTCGCCTCGTTCGACAGCCGCAGGGTGACCCCATCTAAGGACGGGAGTCTGAACTCCATTATCTTATATCTACGCGTGAAGTGCACCAGGTCCGTCTTCCCTGGGTTGGTCCTCAACCCATTTCTGGTAGCCCATCGCGACAACCTCCTCAGGGACCCTCCCATGATACCGCTGATCGATGACAGAAACCTGCCTTGGACCAGCAGCACCACGTCGTCCGCATAAGCGATAATCCTCGTGCCGTCCCCACGGAGATCCATCAGGATTTCAATAATCACGAAGTTCCATTGAATCAGCTAGAACACCCCTCCTTGGGACGTTCCTCTGATCCCCCGCCTTCCCACCACACTATCTCTCAGATTCGCATTAATAATCCTGTTATAAAGCATATTATTGGTCCACTGGGAGATTAAGGGGTGAATCCCCATGCGGTCCAGTGCGGCAACTATTGCCCCCATCGCCACTTTATTGAAGGGCTCCTCAATATCTGTCGGAGAGACATTTTGGCCTCCTGTACCACCTCGTGAAGGGGTGGTACTCCTGTACCACCTTTGAGGTATACGTGTTGTACTCCACTGAAATTTTCCGGTGTCAGTCCCCCTCTCACCCTCATGTCAATCAGTCTTTCCAGTGTTTTCAGCAAAAACGATGCCAGCCTAATAGGCCAACAATCCTTAGATTATATTTAAATGTGATTAAAAGAAGATAACCACGTTTAGATGTAGCTCTCATATAAACTGATGTCCTTATAATCTATAACAAAATTATTTTTATTGTTTTGCCTGTAAGGGTGATGGCGAAACATCAATTTGGCTGATGACTTACATTTTGACTTCTGATATCTTACCAAGTGTGGACTCAATCAGTCCATAACCTGACACAGCTCCCACATAAACCGGTCTGCCTATTCAGCATCTTGGACCTCTGAACCCTGTTATGACTGACAAAAATCATGCCAAAGATGGTATGAATTGGTACTTTATCTGATATGTGTAGCTTCCACATCAAACGATTTCTCGATACAAGGGAACCATTAATAACTGCTTTATTGTCACGATTTCTATTAAAAACTAGCACCCGGTGGTCCGCTTCGCTGCACCCGTTCTTGATCCCCCCTTTTTAGTGTAGGACTTCCAAAAACCTAGGTAGTCAATCGATTTATAAGTTTATAACAATTGTGTATGAAATTATTGCGAAATTGCGTACAAAATTTTTAAAATCTGTCCCCTTCTGTAAATAAAGTACCAAATAGTACCAAGAATAACAATACTTCGGAAAAATCATTAAGTCGTCCAATATATATTGGCAAGGTATAAATTAATTCCCATTTTTTGAGCGCCATTGAGTACCATTTTGTCAGTTTGAGTACCTAAACATACGAATAAAAATATCTTTACTCGCCCTATATATTTGTTCAACCAATTACACCACAGTTAGTACGTTTTCTTCCAAATGCCTTTTTTTTTGTCAATACTGGGAAAATGTTTGTCAAACTGCTTCATTTTATCCGCCATCATTCGCTGCAGGCAAAGATAAGCTATTTCGTACTTTTTGCTTTTTTTTGGTACCAAAATGTACTAATTTTGTCATCCATTATATATTTCCTTCTTGTACCTATATGGCAAATTTCAGACCTCAAGCTCCAAGTAAGTAAATAAAATACAAAATGGTACCAATTTTGGTACCAAAAAGTATCAATTTTAAATAGATTATTTAGTCACTCATCATATATTTCTTAGTTGTAACTACATGACAAATTTCCTACACCTAATAACATCCATGAAAAAAGTACAATATGGTACCAATTTTAGTACCAAAATGTGCGAATGGTGAATAGATCATTTAGACACCCATCATATATTTCTTAGTTGTACCTACATGCCAAACTTTAGACCTCTAGCTCCATCTGAACAGAAAGTACCAAATGGTACCAAAATGTACGAATTTTTAATAGAACATTTAGTCACTCATCATATTTTTCCTAGTTGTACCTACATGCCAAATTTCCTACCTCTAGCTCCATTTGTAAAGAAAGTACCAAATGGTACCAATTTTAGTAACAAAATCTACAATTTTAAATAGATCATTAAATCACTCAGTTTATATTTCTAAGTTATACCTACATGCCAAATTTCAGATCTTTAGCTCAATCTGCACAGAAAGTACCAAATGGTAAAAGTTCGTAGTCGTCCACCATATTTTTCCTAGTTGTGCCTACATGCCAAATTTCAAATTACTAGCTCCTTCTGTAAAGAAAGTACCAAATGGTAACAATTGCGGTACTAAACGTACGTTTTCTCTCGTTACCAGTATTATTTTTCCATTTATTTTTCACCCTCATCCTTTTTTACCAGATGTCTTTTAAATCAAATTTCAAAATTCTACCTCTATCCATCCGCCCTGTAGAAAGTTTACCCATTTCGTACTTTTTTAAGTACCTAAATGTGCAAAATTCCAAAAACTCTTATAGCCACCAGTTAAGGTTGCCTTAGTATACCCAAGTTCCAAAATTCAGTGCTCTAGTTCAGTACCGAAGGTGCTAAATGCTACCAAAATGTACGAATTTTTAATAGAACATTTAATCACTCATCATATTATTACTAGTTGTACCTGTATGTCTGATTTCAGACCTCTAGCTCCACCTGTAAAGAACGTATCAGATGGTACCAATTTTGGTACCAAAATGTACGAATTTTGAATAAATTTAAGACACCCATCATATATCTCTAAGCTGTGCCTATATGCCAAATTTCAGACACCAAGCTCCATCCATGAAGAAAGTACCAAATGGTACCAATTTTGGTACCAAAAGGGACGAACGATGAGTAGATCATTTAGCCACCCATCATATTTTTCCTAGTTGTGCCTACATGCCAAATTTCAAATCTCTAGCTCCTTCTGTAGAGAAAGTACCAAATTGTACCAATTGGGGTACTAAACGTACGTTTTCTCCCGTTACCAATACTATTTTTCCATTTTTTTCACCCTCGTCCTTTTTTACCAGATGTCTTTTAAATCAAATTTCAAAATTCTACCTCTATCAATCCGCCTTGTACAAAGTTTATCCATTTCGTACTTTTTGGTACTTTTTTAAGTACCTAAATGTTCAAATTTCCAAAAATTCTTATAGCCACCAGTTAAAGTTACCATAGTATACCCAAGTTCCAAGATTCAGTGCTCTAGTTAAATTTACAAAGAAAGTACCAAAAAGTACCAATTATGGTACTAAAAGTACTATTGCTCGGACTTTCCGTACGATTTTCCAATTCTTTGTTTCAAACCTTAATTTTTCGAGACACTCTTTAATTGGAGCCCAAGAACATAATTCTAGCACTTTTCGTTCGCGCTGGGCAAAATCATTTGGTACTTTTTGGTACTTCTTAGTACCTAAACGTACGAATATCACCAAATCCAGCCTTATCCCGTCCCTATGACCCATGACCAACATTCGTTCACAATTTCATAATTCTAGCTCTGAGAAAATTGAGACTCTGGCCAATATATATAGTTTCGTACTTTTTAGTACCTAAACGTACGAATACCACCAAATCCAGCCTTATCCCATCCCTATGACCCATGACCAACATTCGTTCACAATTTCATAACTCTAGCTCTGAGAAAATTGAGACTCTATTCCAGATTGTGTTCTTTCTTAAAACTTAAAGAAATCTTAGTGTTTTGTAAGAAAATCGCATTTGCCTTGAAATTAGACTCCTTCAATGGAAATGGAAACAAAATGTGAAATGGAAGTAAGACAAACTTTTTCCTTTCCATCATCAGTACACTGATGGCACTTTAGTTACCACTTTCAAGGATAATATCTTTTTCAAATTTTGACCTCAGGGGTATTTGACATTTGTTTACGTATTTTTTCATTGTGTCCCCAATTTTTTTTGCTTTGAAATGCAAATTCTGACAAAGAAAGAATGAATGTACGAATGTTTCTATGTTACTTCCCGGAGTTTTATTCTTCATTTGGAGCCTTTTTATTTCAAAAGCAGTTTGGTTGTTAGCACAATTTGCTTTTGGGAATTAGCAACATTTGCACTTATTTCCGCTGCCAACAAGAACTGGAGTGGAGGATGGCCTGTTTGCCTGTCAGTCAGTCTGTAGGACATTTCGTCTGTGTTTGAGTCCTTTTGTCTTCGTTATAGCACTCGGATGCTGTTAATGTCTCTGAGTGGGTGTGTGTATGTCTAGGAGAGGCCAAGAGAGGGTGTGAATTTAAAAATGCAAAAAAAAAGACTAAATTAGAGTTTGAGTTTTATTTGTAAGTTCCTGCATTCGTTCTTTGATTTGGCTGCTTTTTTCCTTTTTCTTTTCTTTTCGTTTTTGTTTTTCGCTCTTAACTAGATCCCTATTGTTATTGTTTTGTTGCTATATGCGTGTGGCAATATTTGCCAATTGTTGTTTTATTATGATTATTTTTGTTGTCACTTCAAATCACAATGATAGAGACCAAACTTCTTTTTTGTCACTGGCTTAAAAACAAAAGCAGCCTTTTGTCGCTGCTAGTCTTGATTCCCCTGCTCCTAGTGCCAACTTTTCCCGGTTTCCTAATGTCATTTCCATTTTTGTACGTACACAACTAGCACTAACACTTTTCCCAAACAATGAATGCTGGGAAAAAAAGGACCTGCACAGTAAAAAAAGGAAAACTTTTATTCATCCTCCATTTTCGGTAACTGTAATTTGTACCGAAAGTTAATTTGAAAAGGTCCTCCTAGCCTAACCATCCATAGATAGCGTGTTGGCACAAAAGAGCAGCGTTAGTTGTAGTTGATATACAACTGCAATTTGCTTTGTGTCAACTTATCCTTTGTTGGCCTTAAGTGATAAGTTTAAATTGAAAATTTTGATAAATTAAGAAGTTTAAAGTGTTTGTTGCAGGAATGGGGGGATAAAGGAATAAAGGGAATATATTGGGTTGCCCAAAAAGTAATTGCGGATTTTTCATATAGTCGGCGTTGACAAATTTTTTCACAGCTTGTGACTCTGTAATTGCATTCTTTCTTCTGTCAGTTATCAGCTGTTACGTTTAGCTTGCTTTAAAAAAAAGTGTAAAAAAAGTATATTTGATTAAAGTTCATTCTAAGTTTTATTAAAAATGCATTTACTTTCTTTTAAAAAATCCGCAGTTACTTTTTGGGCAACCCAATATAACAACTAGAAATGTGTTAAGTTCCGCCGTGCCGAACTTTGTACGCCCACAACCATGGATATATTCATCATCGTCATTTATTACAACTCCATGACCATACCCATAGTTATAACCAAACATGGGCTGGTCTGGATCATAGTTGATTCAGGTCCCCAGAACTCTTATACAAGTAACATTTTCAGCCAAGTCGAGCAAGAAATCCACTTTCTATGGGACTGAGACCTTAAATTGGAAGCTCTGTCTATATGGCACATATATCTAAATATCGTCTGATCTGAACCATATTCGGATTAGATGACAGGAGGCTTCAAATAACTCACTGTTTCATATTTCAACGCAATCAGATAATAAATACATCTTTTACGGGCTTTAGATCCCATGTCGGCAGATCGGTCTACATGGCAGCTATATCTAAATATGGTTCCATCTGGAATGGATGAGGGGAGGCTTACAGTGTCTGATTTCAGCGAAATCGGGTAATAAATGCGACTTTTGTGGGCTAAAGACCTTAAATCGGCAGACCATAAAATTAGTTTGAAACACCCAAAAGGATGAGAGATAGACCCATTGATAAGTATACCGATCGAGTCAGAATCACTTTCTGATTCGATTTAGCCATGTCCATGTCTGTCTGTCCGTCTGTCCATGTTAATTTGTGTACAAAGTACAGGTCGCAGTTTTCATCCAATCGTCTTCAAATTTGGTACAGCCATGTTGTTCGGCCTAGAGACGAACCCTATTGAAATTGGAAAAAATCGGTTCAGATCAGGATATAGGTCCCATATATATGTTCGTCCGATTTTCAGTAATAATGCAATAAAATGGTCATTTGTTAACGGATTCTCTCGAAATTTGGCAGTTAGGATTTTTTTACGACTCTCGACATTACTGGTGAATTTCATGGAAATCGGTTCAGATCTAGATATAGCTCTCATATATATATATATATATATCGCCCGATTTTCACTCCTAGAACCACTGCAAACACATTTCTTGACCAATCTTGCCAAAATATTGCAAAACGCTTTCCTCGACGACTGCCAAAGTATCTGAGGAGTTTGCCCGAAATCGGTTCGGATTTAGGTATAGCTTTTATATATATGTTCGTCCGATTTTGAGAAATATTGCAAAAAAAGTGCTCATTTGTTAACCGATTCTGTCGAAATTTTACAGGAAGGATTTTGTTTTGACGCTCAATATAACTGGTGAATTTTATAGGAAGCGGCCCAGATTTAGATATAGCTGTCATATATGTATATGGCCAGATTTTCACCCCAAGTGCCACTGCAAGCGCATTGTTTGACCAATCTTGCCAAAATATTGCAAAACGCTTTCCTCGACGACTACTACATTATCTGAGAAATTTTTCCCGAAATCGGTTCAGAAGTATATATAGCTCCCACAAATATGTTCGTCAGATTTTGGGTAATTTGCCATAATGTTGTCAACTGTCAACCGTAGTTTTTACAGTTTGAACACATTTGCTCACCGAGGTCCATCAAAATTGGTTCAGAGTTGGATATAGGTACCACATTGTATTTATAGGGTAGGTGTAGGGTATTATACAGTCGGCACCGCCCGACTTTTGCCCTTCCTTACTGGTTTTACAATCGTATATTGTCTGACCGCAGATCGTAGGGTTCTTTGTTTCTATATTACAAATAGAAAAACCAAAAATCCCTTATTTTTAAGTTAGGCAGAAAATACTTTTTGGTTTGTAATAGCACTGTACTAGACGGGCTTTCTAAATCGCGATTTCGTCTGGTACCACGCCAATCTCATTAGTAGAATCTGTCAAAATATTTGCTTAAGGAAAAAGTCTATATTCTCAACTTTTAAAGACATTTTGAATTTTAGAAATATCTTCTCTGCATCCCAATATAATTGATATTTGGTAAATCAACTCAGATTTTAAGTCAATCATACGCCACCTATTACCGTAATTTTAACAAGTAAAAGCGTGCTAAGTTCGGCAGGGCAGAATATTTGGAACACACAACCATGGATTCTGCTAAAAATGTATATAACATAAATTTATTTGAAGGGCACAATTTTATTCTACATAACAAATTTCTTTCAAACCGGCAAAAATTAAAGCCTGTAGGAACCGAACAAGGATGATCAAGAAACCGGTTTATATGGGTGCTATACCAGGTTATAGACCGATTTGGACCGTACTTACCGCTTATATTTCAGCCAAATCAGACAAAAATTGCGGCTTCCAGGGGCTCAAAAGTCAAAACGGGACATCGTGTTGCCCAAAAAGTAATTGCGGATTTTTTAAAAGAAAGTAAATGCATTTTTAATAAAACTTATAATGAACTTTAATCAAATATACTTTTTTACACTTTTTTTCTAAAGCAAGCTAAAAATAACAGCTGATAACTGACAGAAGAAAGAATGCAATTGCAGAGTCACAATCTGTGAAAAAAATTGTCAACGCCGACTATATGAAAAATCCGCAATTACTTTTTGGGCAACCTAATATATCCAAATCTGAACCGAAATGGGCCATTTGCAATCCTCAACGACCTACATCGATATAAAGTATCTGTGCAGAATTTCAAGCGGCTAGCTCTACGCGTTCGACGGCTATCGTGAATTCGACAGTCGGAAGGACGGACACGGCTAGTTCGACTCAGAATGTCAAGACGATCAAGAATATATATACTTTTTGGGTTTCAGATCAATGTTTCGAGTGGTTACAAACGGAATGACTAAATTAATATACCCTCATCTTCTGGTGGTGGGTATAAAAATACCAGTTATAGAAAAATACCACCTGCAAAAATTTCAGGAAAATCGAGTAATAACTGCGCTCGCCAGAGGCTCAAAAAGTCAAACTGGGAGATCGGTTTATATGGCAGCTATATGAGGTTAAATACCGATGTAGACCATACTTGGAACAGTTGTTGGAAGTCATACCATAACAACATATGTAAAGTTTCTAACATATTGGAAAAGAATTACGCTCTCTAGAAGCCCAAGAAGTCAAATCGGGAGATCGGTTTATATGGCGGCTACATCAGGATATGAACTGATGCCGACCATACTTGACACAGTTGCTGGAAGTCAAAATAAAACACTTCATGCTGAATTTCGGCCAAATCGGATAAGAATTGCGCCCTCTAAAAGCTAAAGAAGTCAAGACCCAATATGGGCTTATAAGGCAGCTATAGCAGGTTATAGACCGATTTAAACCAAACTTTGCACAGTTGTTGGATATCATAACAAAACAAAAATGCAAATTTGTCCATGAAAATTCCATTAAGGAACAGGGGCAAACTTCTCACATATCAATGAGTGCTGTCCGATTCAAGTTTAAGTTGAACAGTACCATTTCGGTGGTACTGTTCAATTTGGTCGCCAGAATAATGAGGGATAACCACCGATGAAAATGTTCATGATGTTCTCGCCAGCATTCGAACCCAGGCGTTCAGCGTCATAAGCGGACATGCTAACCTCTGTAATACGGTGGCCTCCGTATCACAACAAAACTCGTTATGCATAATTTCAAAAGGCTCAAGAAATCCAAGAGGCTCAAGAAATCTAATTGAGAGATCCATTTATATGGCGGCTATATCAGGTTATGGTCTGATTAAGACGTAGTTGTTGGGAGTCATATCAGAACACTTTATGCAATATTTCAGCCAAATCGGAATAAGAATTACGCCTCTAGAAGCCCTAGAAGTCAAGACCCAAGGTCGGTTTATATGGTAACTATATTAGGTTATGAACCAATTTAGATCATACTTAGCACAGTTGTTAGAAGTGACACCAAAATACCACGTGCAAAATTTCAGCCAAATAGTATTAGAATTACGCCTCTAGAAGCTCAAGAAGTCAATACCTAAGATCGGATTATATGGCATCTATATCTAAACATGGACCGATATGGCCCATTTTCAATCCCAACCGACCTACACCAACAAGAAATATGAATGCAAAATTGAAAGCGACTACCTTTACTCCTTCGGAAGTTAGCGTGCTTTCGAGAAACGGACGGACAGGCGGATGGACATGGCTAGATCATCAAAATGTCATGACGGTCAAGAATACTTTATGGCGTCTTCGACACATATTTCGAGGTGTTACACGCAAATTGAAGAAAATAGTATACTCCCATCCTATGGCTGAGAGTATAAAAACAAAATTAAGTAGAAACTTTGTTTTGTATGCCCACTACCATAGGATGGGGTATACTAATCTAGTCATTCCGTTTGTAACACCTCGAAATATTGATCTAGGACCCCATAAAGAATATACATTTTTGATCGTCTCGACATTCTGAGTCGAACTAGCCATGTCCGTCAGTCCGTCTGTCGAAAACACGCGGTCGTACGCGAAAAGCTATCCACTTGAAATTTTTCACAGATACTAAGTATTAATGTCGTTGGGGATTGCAAATGGGCCATATCGGTTCAAATTTGGATATAGCTCCCATATTAACCGATCTCCCGTACGGTTCAAATCGGTCAAGAATCTGATATAGCTCCCATATAAATCGATCTCCCGATTTGACTTCTTGAGCCCCTGGAAGCGTCATTTTCATCATTTGCACATAGTATTCTCTTATGACTTTCAACAACCGTGCCAAGCACGGTCCGAATCGGTCTATAACATGATATAGCTCCCATATAAAACGATCTCCTGATTTGACTTCGTGAGCCGCAATTTTTGGCCGATTTGGCTGAAATTTTGCATATAGTGTTCTGTTATGACTCCCAACAAATTTGCCAAGTACGGTCCAAATCTGTCTAGAACCTGATATAGCTCCCATATAAGCCGATCGCCCGATTCGACTACTTGTGCATTACAAGCCGCGATTTTTATCCGATTTAGGTGAAATTTTATATTATGTGTCACAACAACTTTGCCACGTGCATGGCAAAATATGCAACAGATGAGTAATGTTAGGCCCTTTCACATCCTTCTTCAATTTGGCCTAGATCGGTTTAGATTTAGTTATAGTTGCTATGTAGACCGATCTCTCAATTTAAGGTTTTGGATCCATAAAATGCGCATTTATTGTCCAATTTCACCGAAATTTGGGACTATCAGTTGTGTTAGTCCCTTCGATATTTTTCTTCAATTTGGCCTAAATCGATCCAGATTTGGATATAGCTGCCATATAGACCGATCTCTCGATTTAAGGGCTTGGGCCCATTAAAGGTGCATTTATTGTCCGATTATGCCAAAATATGGGACAGTGAGTTATGTCAGGCCCTTCCACATCCTTCTTCAATTTGGCTCAGATCGGTTTAGACTTGGTTATAGCTTCAGAAGGTGATTCTGGGTCGATCGGCATTCTTATAAATGGGTCTATATCTCTTCCTTACAAACAAATGCACTCAGTTATAATACTCTATACGACAGTAGTGGTGTGTGGTATAATGAACACCTTATTTATCTTTTCTTACAATAACAAACGCATCATCTTCACTCTCCACTCTGATGTACGCATTTTTATGTAGTCTTTGTAATTAATATTACTCATACTCCATCAGGGACTGCACTCCTTGATAAGTTCTAAGTTTTCGTTATTTGTACTTTACAGTCTGCCAAGTGTCTTCTTCTATCTCAACAAAATAATAAAAACAAACAAACACCTTCTAAATGGCAAAATAATCCAAAGCCAAATGAACTTCCTTGTATATGTCAACTAACAAACAAAATAGGAATTTATTATGAAATACTTCATCTGGCTAAAGAAGACTTCTCATTCTTGCCATCACATAAATTTCTCCAACAAATTGTATAGTTTTTAAAGAAAATTACTTCCTCTTTTCCAGAGATTTACTTTAGAAATAAACTAACGTATATGGGAGGTATATGGCACCAGTGCCTTAGAGTAAAGGGCGTACAAACTTAGCTATGAAGCTCAAAATTTCTACAAAATATCCCATTGAAAACTAAATGTTGAAAAAAATTTCTATGACGAAGTCGAAGAGATCTGACAATATGCAAACCATGTATAGATTCCTACCCCTAAAGCCTCTGCACTGCGCATTTGTTCTACTAGGTTCAAAAGTTCGACAAAAGGCACATACTTTGTGAGATTGCAAATTTGCCCATGAACATTGCATTAAGGAACTGGGACAAACTTCTCACAAATCACAGAGTGCTGTCTGGTTAAATTTTAAGCTCAATCATAAGAGACCTCCTTTGTATAGCCGAGTCCGAACGGCGTGCTGCAGAGCGACACCTCTTTGGGGTGAAGTTTCTTTATTGCAAAGTACCTCACAAATGTCGCAAAAGCATTAGGAGGGGATAACCATCGCTGAAAAATTGTATCATGTTCCTGTCAGGATTCGAACCCAGATGTTCAGCGTCGAAAGCGGATATGCTAACCTCTATGTAACGGTGTTCCTGTCTGGATTCGAACCCAGATGTTCACCGTCGAAGGCGGATATGCTAAACTCTGCGCAACGGTGACCACCTGATTGGCAAGTTTGTCAATTCGCAACATGTCATTAAGGGATTCTGAACATAAGGAAGCCAAAAGAAGAATGGTACGATTCTCCATTCATTTGTTGGAGACGCACTATCCTGGCTGCGAGTCAACGGGTCAGGAGGGTAGGGGCTTATTGCCCTAGAGGAATTCCGTAATGAATGCATTGGAGCTAGTGACTCGAGAGAGTCTTCATTGGGCACTATACAACTATGGGCCTTACAAGTCTCCAGGTCCCGATGGCATATACCCAAAGATGTTGCCGGAGGCTTTTGGATCTTTATTAGACTGATATCTCAGTTTGCTTCGGGCATGTCTAAGACTATCCTATGTAACCCAGTCTTGAAGGAGGGTCAAGATGACTTTTATACCCAAGGCGGGGAGGCTGCAATATAGCGGGGCCAAGGATTAAAGTCCGATAAGTCTTTCTTCCTTTACCGGAAGAAGACTTATCGGACTTAAGGAGAGAGGATTCTGCACATTAGGAACAAGCTGGGTGTGTCATACTTTTCCGTATGTCAGCATGCTTACATCAGGAGAAGATTAGTCGACACCGCTTTGAATAGCGTTATTCATCACCTGGAGAGGTCTATCGAGTACAAAGATTTTACCTTGGCAGCTTTCCTGGACATTGAGGGTGCATTCAATAATGTCCACTCTTCTGCCAAAAAGGCTGCCTTGAGGAACGCGAAGGGCTGAATTGGATAATGAACATGAATCACCGCGAGCATAGGGGAAACGTCGGGTTAAATGGCTGCCACGAGGGTTCACCTCAAGGTGGTGTCATTTCACCGCTCTTATTGATCATGGTGGTAGACCGGATTCTTGTGGAACTCGGGATATTAGAGGTAAAAGTGTACTCTTATGCGGATGGCCTAGTTATTCTAGCAATGGGCAAATTTGTATCTACCGTGTCGAAGGTGCTGGACAGAGCCCTTGGATATACGTCTTCTTGGGCTGAAGAGTGTGGATTAAGAGAAGAACGAGTTGGAATTGTTCACATGGATAAGAAGAGTTCCCGAGTTTAGACTTCCCTCGCTGCAGGGTGTGGCACTGGAGCTGTCAGTATCAGCCAAATTCCATGGTGTGGTTCTAGACAGTAAATAGAACTAGAATCTCAATAAGATATCTAGGATTAAGAAGGAGTTTGGGGCACTTTACTCCTGAAGAGTGTGGATTGAGTGTGAACGCCAGGAAGGCCGGTTTGGTATTTTTCACACGAAGAAGGACAGTTCCAGAGTGTAGACTTCCCTCGCTGCAGGGTGTGTCACTGGAGCTGTCAGCATCTGCCAAACTCCTTGGTGTGGTTCTGGACAGTAAGTTGAACTGGAATCTCAATAGGGATTCTATGATTAAGAAGGCGTGTTGCGGCACTTTACTCCTGTCAGGGGCTCATGGTTAGTAGATGGAGGTTGAAACCAAGATTGATGCTTTGTTTGTATTCGGCAATGATACAGCCGGTGCTGACATATGACTACCCCGTCTGGTGGCCGGTGATGGAGTACGCGAAACATGCAAGGGATATTGATAGAGTTAACCCTGAGATTCATATATGATGCCATGAGCACAACCGCGAATAGGTCCTTGGAGGTATTGTTGGTAATCCAGTCCATCGATGTATACATTAGGGAATAGGCTGAGAGGACATTTTTAAGACTATTGAAGCTTAGGGGGCTGCCGTCGAGATTTACTCGAATACTAGATAGTGACATAATGGACCTACGGACGTTTTTTCAGGTGGAGAAGGTTATATTGGGTTGCCCAAAAAGTAATTGCGGATTTTTTTAAAAGAAAGTAAATGCATTTTTAATAAAACTTAGAATGAACTTTAATCAAATATACTTTTTTTACACTTTTTTTTCTAAAGCAAGCTAAAAGTAACAGCTGATAACTGACAGAAGAAAGAATGCAATTACAGAGTCACAAGCTGTGAAAAAATTTGTCAACGCCGACTTTCTGAAAAATCCGCAATTACTTTTTGGGCAAATCAATAGTTGATGGAAGATTGGTTGTTCAGGTGCCTACTAGAGAGGAGTGGCAGAAAGGAAGGTTAGGTTAGCAGACATTAATTTATTTTAAGATGGATCGAAAATGGAGCACGGCACCGGATATGGTGTCCACTGCCTCGATCTCGGTATTGACGTCTCTCTCCACATATGCAATGATTGCAGCATTTTCCAAGCGGAGGTCTATGCAATGGCAAGGGCAGCCTACATTGTTTTGGCGATGGATACCAAACGACAGAATATCTGTATATTCAGCGACAGTCAGGCGGAACTGAAGGCTATCACTGATGCGGGTTCAAGATCCAAGGTGTTGGACCGATTTGGAGATAGTCTACTGCGGCTACAAGGAATACATTACTTGTCTCTGTGCTGGCTACCAAGGCATAAGGACATAGCAGGAAACGAGAAAGCAGATGTGCTAGCGGGGAGGCCACCTTAGCGCAGAGGTCAGCATGTCCTCCTATGAAGCTGAAACTCTGGGCTCGAATCCTTGGGAGAACATCAGAAAAAATGTTCAGCAGTGGTTTTCTTTTCCTAATGCTGGCAACATTTATGAGGTACTATGCCATGCAAAAACTTCTCTCTAAAGAGGAGTTGCACGCCGTTCGGACTCGTCTATAGAAGGAGGACCCTTATCATAGAGCTTTAAACTAAAATCGTTCCTTAGGGGAATTTTCATGGGCAAAATTTGCAATTTTACTAGCGAGGAAATGGGCGAATCTGCCAATGGTGTTGGTAACGGACGTGTATCCACCTCTCTCGGGATTCTTCTTATTGCTTGAGGTGCAATACAAGGAGAGATGGTTGAATCGCTGAAATAACGCGGTAGGCTGTGAGCAGACTAAAAGGCTTTGGGATGAACGATCGAAACGTAATGCTTTGCAGAAGGTGCGGCATAATAAGAATCATTACAGGACACCACAAGTTAAGTACATATTTATCCCGCATGGACATCAGAAACGATGATATCTGTCGATCATTGCATCTGACAATGTCCAGCTTTTTATCGAAGTAGAAATAGGATACTTGGAATTTTCTTCTTTCAGGTACTAGAGGAGTGCCTCGAACTTCCCCATGTGAGTTCTCATATCCCCAATTTTCAACAAAATTTCCACAATTTCTACAACAAAAACTGTGATTTTACTTCAGCCCCCCCTAAAGGATGTTTCCTTTCCACGCCATTGCCTACAACACCAAGTTGGTGTTGCTGCTCATAATTCTTAAACATACATACATGCATGAGATGAAACCGAAGCATCAAACGCATACATAAGGACTTTTGCATTCCTTTTTTCTCTTTTTGAGACAAGTTTTCATTGCTATCACCCACACTCTGTTGTTTGTTCTACACGTCAAGTAATTCCTCTAGAATTTCAGCAATTCCTTATAAATACATACCACATTCACACCCCACTGTGCTAAACATGACACATACAACATGTGCAGCAACTGAAACTCCAAGGCTTCATTGCATTCTAACGCTTTAGCGAGTGTATGTGTGTGTCATGCAAACTTTCTGAAACCTCAATGCTCTTAGAGGCACTCTTTATGCAACACTAACTCGTGAAAATTGTAAATTGAACGTCAGTTCTTGGGTTTCCTTGTGTTGCTGTTGTCTTAACCAAAATGCATATGATATGACAACAGATTTAGCAAAAGGAAACCCCAATGCTGAGTTGCTTTACTCCTTGAGATACTTCTCTGGCTCTCATAGTAAATCCTACATTTTTGCCCCAAGGCACGCTTGCTTTTTAAAGAGTTGTCTTTTGAAAGGATGCATTTTTTTCTGCCAGCTAGTGCATGAATGGGGATGAAAGAAAAAAAAACAAATGACAAGTTGAGGTCTTGATGATAGATAACCAAACTAAATTTTGCAAAAAAAGATAAAAAGAAGAGGCATAAACTGCCGATATTAGCAAAAAATTGAAAGAATGAAAAATTACAAGAAATTTTTATAAAATATTATTTTGGGAACCCGGCCGACACGGGATAACTATGAGCACCACACAGGCTGGTACTTCGTGGTCCGACTTGTATGGTGTCCATCGATACCAAGGAAAGCTTAGCTGAAAGCTACCGGACTTATCCACAGGTTGCGGATAGTGGAAAGCTCCGTTTTTATGGGCAGTAGCTGCAATTGCGGCCGCGGGCAGTCAGCGATTTTCGAGAGGACAGTCTCAGTGAGGAGTCAGGTGGCACTGGCTCTTAATTAAATACTGAATGCCAATGATACTCGAGATGACAAGGCGAGATATTGGCGCCTTCAAACAACCAATGGCCAACATCAGCGGTTGGGGCGCTGAGCCAGTACCCACCCGCCCCCGAAAAACTATGAGAACTACTACGAGGAACAAAGGAATAGTAACAAGTAAATAGGCGTTAAGTTCGGCCGGGCCGAACTTTGGATACCCACCACCTCGGGCATATATGTAAATCACCTTTCGTCAAAATCCGGTGAAAAATGCATACCTTGTGTTCCATAGCAGCTATATCGAAATATATTTCCGATTTGGACCAAATACTAATAGGTACAATTCATTGTTCAATTTTGCATAACAAAATATTGGTCTTTTTAGTAGCAATATCTAAAAATAAAAATGTCGAAGAGCCTAACACAACTCACTGTCCCAAATGTCGGCAACATCGGACAATAAATGCGCCTTTTATGGGCCCAAAACCTTAAAAAGAAAAATCGGTCTATATCGTAGTTATATTCAAATCTGGGCCGATCTGGGCCAAATTAAAGAAGGATGTGGAAGCCTCTAACACAACTCACTGTCCCAAATTTCGGCGACATTGGAAAATAAATGCACAGCCCAATGTCCCAAATTTCAACAAAATCGGGTAATAAATGTAGCTTTTATGGGCCTTACATCATAAATCGGAGGATCGATCTATATGCAGCTATATCCACATCTGGACCGAACTGAGCCAAATTGACGAAGGATGTCGAAGGGCCTAACACAACTCACTGCCCCAAATTTCAACAAAATCGGATAATAAATGTGGCTTTTACGGGCCAAAGACCCTAAATCGGCGGATCGGTCTATATGGGGGATATATCAAGATATAGTCCGATATAGCCCATCTGCGAACTTAACCTACTTATCGACAAAATAGACTCTGTGGAAAATTGGATGAGAGGCTAGCCACAATCCGTATAAAAGCCAAATTCTTCAACATCAGCCTTATTTGTGCCCATGCCGTCTTTTGATGCACGCTGGATACGTCATCCGATTTTGCTGAAAATGTAAACAGTGAGTTGTTTTAAGCCTCTCGATATCCGACCTAAATATGGTTAAGCTCGGGCTATATTTAGATATAGCTGCCATATAGACCGATCTGCCGGTTAAGGGTCTAAGGCCCATAAAAGCTTTATTTATTGCCCAATTTCGCTGAAATTTGAAACAGTGGATTAATTTAAGCCTCCCAACATCTGACCTTAATATGGTTCAGATCGGAATATATTTAGATATAGCTGTCATATATACCGATCTCCAAATAAAGGGTCTGATGCCCATTAACCGATTGCGCTGCAATTTGAAACAGTGAGTAGTTTTGGGCCTCCCAATATAGAACTCAAATATGGTTAAGATCGGACTATATTTAGATATAGCCGTCATATAGACCGTTCTACCGCTAAAGGGTGTGAAGCCCATAAAAGTTTTAATTATTATCTGATTTCGCTGAAATTTAAAACAGTGGGTAATTTTAAGCCTATCAACATATGACCTAAATATGGTTCTGATTGGACTATATTTAGATATAGCTGTCATATAGACCGATTTACAAATAAAGGGTCTGAAGCCCATAAAAGCATTATTTTTTAACCCATTGCGCTGCAATTTGAAATAGTGAGTAGATTTACGCCTCCCAACATTGGACCCGAATATGGTTCAGATCGGACTATTTTTAGCTATAGCTGGCTCATAGACTGATCTGCCGATAAAGGGTCTGAAGTCCAAAAAATAGCTTTATTTATTACCCGATTTCGCTGAACAGTGAATTGTTTTGAGCCTCCAGATATCCGAGCTTAATATGAATGAGATCGGACTGCCGAAAAAGGGTCTCAAGCTCATAAAAGCTTTATTTTTTATGATATTTCGCTGAAATTTGAAGCAGTGGGTAGTTTTAGATCTCCCGACATCCGTCCCAAATATGGTTCGGATCGGACTATATTTAGATATAGCTGCCATATAGACCGATCTGCCGATAAAGGGTCTGAAGCCCATAAAAGCTTTATTTTTTATCAGATTTCGCTGAAATTTGAAACAGTAAATAGTTTGAGGCCTCCCGCCATCCGACCCAAATATGGTAAAGATCGGACTGTATTTAGATATAGCTTTCATATAGACCGAACTGCCGGTTAAGGGGCTGAAGCTCATAAAAGCTTTATTTATTACCCGATTTTGTTGATTTGGTTGCATAAGTTCTTCAATTTTCACCGGATTGTAACGAAATGGCTTTTTTATATATACCCGAGGTGGGTATCCAAAGTTCGGCCCGGCCGAACTTAATGCCTATTTTACTTGTATCGCTTGTTTCTCTTTCGAGACGAACGCAATGATAGGAGATTTTTCTTTGTCAATTCCAAAAAAAAAAACAGAGATCGCAACACACACCAATCACTATGGGAAGCGTTTCGTCTTTGGTTAGAAGACTGTTCAACCATATTAGGTGTGATGGAGATCGGTTTATATAGGAGCTATATCAGGTTATAGACCGATTTGGACCGTACTTGGTACAGTTGTTGGAAATCTTAATGGATTACTATCTGCAAAATTTTAGCTTAATCGGACAAAAGTTGTGGCTTCCAGGTGCTCAAGAAGTCAAATCGGGAAATCCGTTTACATGGGAGCTATATCAGGTTATAGACCGATTCGGACCGTAATTTTCCGATTTCAGATGCTCAAAAAGTCAGGTCCCATATATATGTATCGCCCGATTTGCACTTAAATAGGCGTAGTAGCTACAATTTTCAACCGATCTGCACCAAATTTGGCACGGATTGTTTTGTTACTGATCTTAAACTATCTGCAAGATTTCATCAAAATCGGTTCAGATTTAGATATAGCTCCCATATATATCTTTCATCCGATTTGAACTATTAAGACTGTAGAAGCCACAATTTTGGTCTGATCTTTACAAAATTTTGCATGAGGTGCTTTATTTGACGTCTTCATATGTATGCAAAATTTCATAAAAATCGGTTTAGATTTAGATATAGCTCCCATATATATCGTTCATCCGATATGGCCTTTTGAGGCTGTAGAATCCACAATTTTTGCCCGATTTTGCATGAGACGTTTAAATTGACGTACCAAAATTTCATTAAAATCAGTCCTAATTTAGATATAGCTCCAATGTCTATATTTCATCCGATATGGACTTTTAAGGCAATAAAATCCACAATTTTGGTCACATCTCTACAATATAGGGCGTGAGATGTTCTATTTCATGTCCCAGTATGTGTCATTAAAATTATCACAGGTTTCGATATAACTTCCATATAATCTTTTATCCGATATGGCCTTTTAAAGATGTTTAAATCCAACTCTTTTGCGCTATGGTAGGAAAATCTTACAAGGTTCTAAATTGGTATCCAAATTAAAGTCTGACTAGATTTCGAGTTAAGATCTACATATAAAAAGTACTACATGCACTAGGTGGTGTAGGGTATTATATAGTCTTTCCTTACTGTTTTTTTTTTTTTTTTTTTGAATATCATGACAAATGAATGGAACTTGTATGGCACTTTGCAAATTCTACATTCTCTCATGAAATTACTTTGCCATGTGTGGTTAACTCTGAAATAAACTAGCAGCAGCAGTAAATCATTCCGTCCCGAATTTTACATATAAAAAAAATCATTTCATTCCTTTGCAATTATTTCCCTTGGTTTCATTTCCATTGACATTTTCCTTTCACCACTCAAAGTTGGCTTTATTTCCTTGTCTTTCCTTTCCAACCTAATGCTAATCATTACACTTTGGAAATTTGCATTTCTTTAGATGTTTGTTCCTTCAGTTGGGATTGTTTTCTCTTCTTTTTCATTGCAGGTTTTGTTATAGAAATTTGCATAAATTTATTTAATCTTTTTTCTAGGGTTTTACGTTTTTTTTTTAGTTTTGTTCAATTCATAGATCCCTAAAGGAAACCAACATTCGTACTTAGGTTCAAAGAGAAAATGAAAACCAAAAAAGAATAATTGAAGTGGGGGGTATTTTTAATGAAAAAATATATTTGATTTATTTTGCTATACCACAAAAAAAAACACCAGAAGTAAACCTCCTTAAGGGGTTCTGCTTAGAGAAAAGGAAGGCTTAAACAAACACAAAAGTAATAGAAAATCAATGTAACAGCATTCAAAAGCAGTTACTTCACCAGTCACTCAGCCTATCAATCAAATGCATTGACAAAATCCCAGAGAGAAAAAGAGAAATAAAGCTAACATATCCTTGGAGAAATGCGTCATTTTGTTGAATAAGACGCGTCAAGATATCTTTCAGATGAGACAAAGGTACAAAAAGAATTCGAAACAAGTAAAAAGGCATTTAGTTGGCCCGGGCCGAACTTTGGATACCCACTACCTTGGGTATGTATCCCCCCTTTCATCACAATCCGATGAATTGGATAACTTATGCACTCAAATTCGGCGCGGACGTTGAGTGGTCTAATAAATATTGGGTTGCCCAAAAAGTAATTGCGGATTTTTCATATAGTCGGCGTTGACAATTTTTTTCACGGCTTGTGACTCTGTAATTGCATTCTTTCTTCTGTCAGTTATCAGCTGTTACTTTTAGCTTGCTTTAGAAAAAAAGTATATTTGATTAAAATTCATTCTAAGTTTTATTAAAAATGCATTTACTTTCTTTTAAAAAATCCGCAATTACTTTTTGGGCAACCCAATATAAGTCACTGTTCAATTTTGTGGAACACAATATTGGCCCTTTTGTCAGCTATATCCAATATAAACCAAACTGAACCATATAGGACACGGGTGTTGAAAAGCCTAACAAAAGTCACTGCATCAAATTTCAACGAAATCGAATAATAAATGCTCTTTTTATAGGGCCAAGACTTCAAATCGAGAGATCGTTCTATATGGCACTTATAACAAAATCTGGACCGATCGGGACCAATATAAACAAGGCTATAATAATCATTATATTTTATTACAACTCCACAACTATATCCGTAGTTATATCTAAATAGGAGCTGGTCTCGATCATATTTTAGTCTGGTCCCGAGAACTCATATACAGGTAACATTTTCAGACAACAAACCTGCTTTTTATAGGATTAAGACCTTAAATTGAAAGATCACTATATGACAGCTATATCCATATAGTCTGATCTGACTCATATTCGTGTCGGATGTCGGCAGGCTTAAAGCACCTCACTATTTCAAATTTCCGCTAAATCGGATAAAAAACAAGTAAAAAGACGTTAAGTTCGGCCGGGCCGAAATTTGGATACCCACCACCTCGGGAATATATGCTAACCACCTTTCATCAAAATCCGGTGAAAGTTGCATACCTTATGTCCCATAGCAGTTATATCGAAATAAGTTCCGATTTGGACCAAATACTAATGAGTACAAGTCGTTGTTCTATTGTGTATAACAAAATATTGGTCTTTTTAGTAGCTATATCTATAACTAAACCGATCTGAACCATATTCGATACGGATGCCGAAAAGCCTAACACAACTCACATTCCCAAATTTCAGCAAAATCGGACAATCAATGCGCCTTTTATGGCTCCAAAACCTTAAATCGGAGGATCGGTCTATATGGCAGCTATATGCAACTCTGGACCCATTTGAGATTAATTAGAGAAGGATGTCGAGAGACCTAACACAACTCACAGTCCCAAATTTCAGCATAATCGGATAATAAATGTGGCTTTTATAGGCCTAAGACCCTTAATTGGCGGATCGGTCCATATGGCAGCTATATCCAAATCTGAACCTATCTGGGCCAAATTGACGAGGGATATCGAAGGGCCTAACACAACTCACTGTCCCAAATTTCAGCAAAATCGGACAATCAATGCGCTTTTTATGGCTCCAAAACCTTAAATCGAGAGATCGGTCTATATGGCAGCTATATGCAAATCTGGACCGATTTGAGCTAAATTGAAGAAGGATGTCGAAGGGCCTAACACAACTCACTGTCCCAAATTTCAACAAAACCGGATAATAAATGTGGCTTTTATGGGCCTAAGACCCTAAATCGGAGGATCGGTATATATGGCAGCTACATCCAAATCTGAACCGATCTGGGCCAAATTGATGAGGGATATCGATGAGCCTAACAAAACTCACTGTCCCAAATTTCAACAAAATCGGATAATGAAGACCCTAAATTGTGGGATCGGTCTTTATGGCAGCTATATGCAAATCTGGACCGATTTGAGCTAAATTGACGAGGGATGTCGAAGGGCCTAACACAACTCACTGTCCCAAATTTCAGCAAAATCGGATAATAAATGTGGCTTTTATGGGCCTAAGACCCTAAATCGGAGGATCGGTGTATATGGCAGCTATACGCAAATCTGGACCGATTTGAGCTTAATTGGAGAAGGATGTCAAAGGGCCTAATACAACTCACTGTCCCAAATTTCAGCAAAATTGGATAATAAATGTGACTTTTATAGACCTAAGACCCTTAATCGGCGGATCGGTCCATATGGCAGCTATATCCAAATCTGGACCGATTTGAGCTAAATTGGAGAAGGATGTCGAAAGGTCTAACATAACTCACTGTCCCAAATTTCAGCTAAATCGGATAATGAATGTGGCTTTTATAGGCCCAAGACCTTAAATCGGAGGATCGGTCTATATGGCAGTTATATGCAAATCTGGACCGATTTGAGCTAAATTGAAGAAGGATGTCGAAGGGCCCGACACAACTCACTGTCCCGAATTTCAGCAAAATCGGATAATAAATGTGGCTTTTATGGGCCTAAGACCCTTAATCGGCGGATCGGTCTATAGCTATATCAAGATATAGTCTGATATAGCCCATCTACGAACTTAACCTGCTTATGGATAAAAAAAGAACCTGTGCAAAGTTTTAGCTCCTGTTCCGATTTTGTCTACCTCCTCAGGATACTGGAGTCTCCATTGGCGGATGGCTGGCTTGGTTTTCCCAGAGTACTTGAAAGCGGGTACTTATTTTCTTCTTCAGCATTTTACCAGTGGTTTGCTCTTCGGGAGATTTTATTCTTTTTCCAAATCTGTAGAAGTGCTTGGAATGTCAGTTCTATCCCTTCCAGCATCCTGCACTTTCGCCCGATTACGCTGCCTGTACATACTCCTCTGTCTCCTTCGTCGTGCATCGGATTGCTTTCTAGGTCTGCTTGTGAGCTTAGCAAAGCCATCGCTCACTTCTGCTGTCATCCCGATGCCCTCATCTCTCGATTAGGCTGCGATGACTGTATCATTGACACCGTCGCTATCTGAATCCGAGTCAGAAGCACCATCTTTACTTAAAGGCTGGGGACGAACTGTGCATCCCTCTGGTTTATCCGTCTCTTCCTCATTAATTAGTCTGACTACTAGTTGTAAGCTTGAAGCATTATTTCCGACTACAGGTGCCAAGGCACACACACCTATCGGAGGGAAGGACAACGTGCTACGGTCTGACACCACCACCGCAGATGTTGAATCTTTGGAGTCCATTTCTAGCCTACTCCAGAAGGCTTTAAATTTGTTCCGTAATAGGTAGTACCTATTCGGAGATAGGGATATATTTTTTTTTCTTTGATGAGCGAAATAAAAACACATTCGCTCCACTCAACCGCTACAATAATTACTGAACAATATTTAGGTCGGATATTGGGAGGTACTCATTGTTTCAAATTTCAGCGAAATCGGATAAAAAATAAATCTTGTATGGGCTTCAGACCCTCTATCGGGAGATCGGTCGGCAGCTACATCCAAATATAGTCCGATCTGAATCATATTTGGATCGGTTATCGGAAGGCCTAAAGCTATTCAGCGAAATCGGGTAATAAGTAAAGTTTTTATGGGCTTCAGACCCCTTATCGGCAGATCGGTCTATATAACAGCTACATCTATAAATAGTCCGATCTGTACCATATTTGGGTCAGATGTCGGGAGGCTTACAGCAACCCACCGTTTCAGCGAATTGGGATAAAAAATAAAGCATTTATTGGCTTTAGACCCTTTATCCCGAGATCGGTTAATATATGGTCCGAGTTGGCCAGCTCAAGAACTTAACCAGCGTGCATCAAAAATACGTATCTGTGCTAGAGTAATTACAACAGACGGACAGACAGACAGACAGACGGACAGACGGACGGACAGACACACAGACATCGTCTTAGATTTTTATGACGATCCGAAATATATATACTTTGTAGGGTCGGAGATTGATATTTCGATGTGTTGGAAACGGAATGACTATATGATTATACCCCCTATGCTATGGTGGTGGGTATAAAGAGATTATATGCAATCGAATCTCAATGTCCTGTAATAGAATCTCATTTGGTAGAAAAATGTTTAACATTAGCACCAGTATTCAAGAACCTTAATACAGCTTTAAAGAAGGTTTATTTGGCAATTTTAAGCTGCATTAAGTTCAGTGAATACCATTGTAGCTAAAATAGAATATAGTCATTAAAAAACTGCATATTGGTTGAAATTTATGGTAAATGTTTCAATTTTAGTTTTAGTAGCAACTTCTATTATTACATCTTCAATGCCCAAGTTCATGTTCAGAAAGAATTCGAATTTTATTTTGTTCAATACCTTCTGCAATATGCAACTTCTATTATTACATCTTCAATGCCCAATTTCATGTTCAGAAAGTATTCGAATTTAATTTTGTTCAATACCTCAGCTTCCTTTTTTTAGTCTTTTCTTTTTTGACAAATCTTTGTCCGCTTTTGTGATAGTTTATTTTTACAATATTCCCAATTACTTAGCAGTATCCTTTGCAATTATCTTAAGTAACAATATGAGTGTCATTGCAATTTATTTCATGACACTTTAACGAGAAACTTTATTGCAACTTTACTCACTACCGTTATTAAACAGCATTTCTCCATTTCCCCGCATATCCTTCATACTCCTTGCTACCTGTGACAGAAGAAGAACAACAACAACACAAAACTCAAGCAATATTTGACACCATAAAAGGCAAAGGTGTCCTTGGTATAAAATAAGAAAGCACTCACACACACACACACACACAAAAGGACATCCCTTAGTTATGGCTTAGCACATCCTGGCAGACAGTGTTGCATTAATCATAAACAAAATCAAGTGGAAAAAATGTTTGTAATGCAACTCCTTGGCATGTCATGTTGCTGTTACAGCTCTCATTTTGCACCAAATGAACCTCAACCGCAATTGGAGGAGCTAAGGTGAAAGGAATGTTACCGCCAGCAAGACATTAAGTTATTACCCATAGACTTGGATGCTGGAAAATAATTGAGTTTTCTTTAGGAAAAATTGGTGGTAATGTAATATGGGGAGTGGAGAAAAGGTAAGGAGTTTTCTCTTTGCGGGAAGGTATTCAGACACAAGTGTTAATTAGTCTTGGAGACAACACGAAATTAGATATGAAGGTAATGAAAAAGTTGTGCAAAGTATAGGAAATTGGTAGATTTTGCCGTCAAAATGGTAATGGAGATATATATTATTAAAATTTAGAGAAAAATTCTTAGGAAATCCAATGAAAAATACAGAATATATTTTTCCAAGAAGTTTATTTGGGAAATCGCCCTACATTAAGCTATGCCGCAATAAAATCCAATATATACCATACCGGAGAAGAGGATCAAATGATCAAAATACTTCAAATTACAAAATTGCCCATGAACATCCCATTAAGTAACAAGGGGTAAACTTCTCACAAAACTTCACTGTGCCAAAACTCGCTCGACGGGAAATAAAAACGGCTTTCATGGGTGCAAATCTTTAATCAAGATATCGATATATGTGACAGCTATTGTACATTCAAATATGGTCCAATCTGTCGATTTTTAGCCTTAAGCCCAAAATTGAAGCATTTATTACCCGATTTTGCTGAAATTTGGAACGGTGAGTTAAACTAGGGTTAGGGTTAGGGTTAGGGTTAGGGTTAGGGTTAGGGTTAGGGTTAGGGTTAGGGTTAGGGTTAGGGTTAGGGTTAGGGTTAGGGTTAGGGTTAGGGTTAGGGTTAGGGTTAGGGTTAGGGTTAGGGTTAGGGTTAGGGTTAGGGTTAGGGTTAGGGTTAGGGTTAGGGTTAGGGTTAGGGTTAGGGTTAGGGTTAGGGTTAGGGTTAGGGTTAGGGTTAGGGTTAGGGTTAGGGTTAGGGTTAGGGTTAGGGTTAGGGTTAGGGTTAGGGTTAGGGTTAGGGTTAGGGTTAGGGTTAGGGTTAGGGTTAGGGTTAGGGTTAGGGTTAGGGTTAGGGTTAGGGTTAGGGTTAGGGTTAGGGTTAGGGTTAGGGTTAGGGTTAGGGTTAGGGTTAGGGTTAGGGTTAGGGTTAGGGTTAGGGTTAGGGTTAGGGTTAGGGTTAGGGTTAGGGTTAGGGTTAGGGTTAGGGTTAGGGTTAGGGTTAGGGTTAGGGTTAGGGTTAGGGTTAGGGTTAGGGTTAGGGTTAGGGTTAGGGTTAGGGTTAGGGTTAGGGTTAGGGTTAGGGTTAGGGTTAGGGTTAGGGTTAGGGTTAGGGTTAGGGTTAGGGTTAGGGTTAGGGTTAGGGTTAGGGTTAGGGTTAGGGTTAGGGTTAGGGTTAGGGTTAGGGTTAGGGTTAGGGTTAGGGTTAGGGTTAGGGTTAGGGTTAGGGTTAGGGTTAGGGTTAGGGTTAGGGTTAGGGTTAGGGTTAGGGTTAGGGTTAGGGTTAGGGTTAGGGTTAGGGTTAGGGTTAGGGTTAGGGTTAGGGTTAGGGTTAGGGTTAGGGTTAGGGTTAGGGATAGGGATAGGGATAGGGATAGGGATAGGGATAGGGATAGGGATAGGGATAGGGATAGGGATAGGGATAGGGATAGGGATAGGGATAGGGATAGGGATAGGGATAGGGATAGGGATAGGGATAGGGATAGGGATAGGGATAGGGATAGGGATAGGGATAGGGATAGGGATAGGGATAGGGATAGGGATAGGGATAGGGATAGGGATAGGGATAGGGATAGGGATAGGGATAGGGATAGGGATAGGGATAGGGATAGGGATAGGGATAGGGATAGGGATAGGGATAGGGATAGGGATAGGGATAGGGATAGGGATAGGGATAGGGATAGGGATAGGGATAGGGATAGGGATAGGGATAGGGATAGGGATAGGGATAGGGATAGGGATAGGGATAGGGATAGGGATAGGGATAGGGATAGGGATAGAGATAGGATAGGAATAGGATAGGGATAGGATAGGAATAGGAATAGGATAGGGATAGGATAGGAATAGGATAGGGATAGAATAGGGATACACTTAACCAAATTTGTTATTCAAAACATCAAATATGTTTACTTAAACTACAGTTTTCACCTGCTGAATACGGGAAAGGAGACATTATTGCTGCTTCAGCAAACAAATGGCTGCGGTATTAGAAAACTCTTCGGTCAGCTAAATCAGCAAACAAAATCTGCTGTTTTAAGTATAAAAAAATGCCTTATAAAATTGTATGCTATTTTTTATGTTTTTGCCTATTACTTTGTTTTTGCCTATTACTTGTTTTGATTAATATAGGCATTTTTATAGATTTTTTTTTTAAATTTTGTTAGAAGAAATGATTTTATTTTGTGGAATATTACTGTAAAGAAGCTAACTGATCCATCCATTGGTATAGATTTCGAAATGTGACTGAGCAATAACAAAAAATTCAAGCATTTTTGGTTTGTTGCCACCGAACTAATTTATTTCCTGGCAACATTTAAGAAGAATCCTACCAAACCTGCAAGCCAAAAACGTTGTATATTTTTTTATACCCGCCACCAAAGAGTGGTCAATTTTGCCGTTCCACATCACATCAAGTTACACATTTTCAAAGTATGAATGCTAAATAGTCGTTATATTCATATACGATATATGTATGTCCGTCCGTCTGTTTGTTGAAATCACTCTAAAACCTATAGTTCGATCTCGGGATAAAAAATCTTATTTTCATAAAACTCGAATTTTCGCCCGGTCAACCTTGCCGAGTTTGGATAAAGCGATTTCCCGATTTAAGGTCTTGGGTCCGGAAATGCTCTTTTACAGTTCATTTCGTCGTTAGAGTGATTTTCATGGACCCCTCAACATATGAGTATGGGTCAGATCTGACCATATTTATTTATGGCTGCCCTATAGAAATATTTTCCGATTGAATGCACAAATGTCGCATTCTTGCCCAGAATTTATGAAAATTGGAAGAGATCTCTTTTCAGTTGAACCAGTTAAAATCAAGAACTTACATCTTTTTTCCTGATATTTAAAACAGTGATGCCCTTTGTAACAGTATTTGGACCCTCGATATGCATGGTTTTATTAAGCATTCCTAACGAATACACAAAAACCCGGTGATTTTTTTAGTAATTAACTTTTTTACTTATGTGTTGGAAAATCCTATCAAAAATTGAGGCCAGCCTACCAAGAGAATAAAAACCTAACAATTTTGGTACAAACCTACCAATAACGGCAACTGATTGCTCTACTAATGTTTTCATAACTGGCATGGTTATTTGTTTCTAAATTTAAAGAAAATAGATTATGGCAAGTATACAAGTATACCCTCCACCATAGGGTGGGGGTATACTAATTTCGTCATTCCATTTGTAACACCTCGAAATATTCGTCTGAGACCCCATAAAGTATATACATTCTTGATCGTCATGACATCTAAGTCAATCTAGCCATTTCCGTCCGTCTATTAGTCCGTCCGTCTATCGAAAGCACGCTAACTTTCCAAGGAGCAAAGCTAGGCACTTAAAATCTTGCACAAATACTTCCTATTAGTGTAAG
The DNA here is from genome assembly GCF_963082655.1 of Stomoxys calcitrans. Lineage (NCBI taxonomy): Eukaryota > Metazoa > Arthropoda > Insecta > Diptera > Muscidae > Stomoxys > Stomoxys calcitrans. Next base: position 159,950,100 of record NC_081554.1, on the reverse strand, counting down.
TCACATCGGTCTATATTTTGATATAGCTGCCATATAAAGCGATCTTGGATCTTGACCTCTTGCGTCACCAGAGGGCACAATTCTCATCCGATTTGGCTGAACTTTTGCATGAGGTGTTTTGTTACGACTTCCAAAAACTGTGCTTAGTATGGTTCAAATCGCAGCTGATATAGCTGCCGTATAAACCGATCTGGGATCTTGACTTCTTATGCCTCTCGAGGGCGCAATTCTTATGTGATTTGACTGAAATTTTGCATGAAGTGTTTTGTTATGACTTCAACAATTGTGTCAAGTATGGTTCAAATCTGTTCATAACCTGATATAGCTGCTATATAAATCGATCTTGACTTCCTGAGCCACTAGAGGGCGCAATCCGCATCCGATTTTGATGAACTTTTGCGTGAGGTGTTTTGTTATGACTTTCAAAAAATATGCTAAATATGGTTGAAATAAGTACATAACCTGATAAAGCTGCCATATAAACCGATGTGCAAACATGTCTTCTTAAGCCTCTAGAGGACGCAATTCTTATCCGATTTGGCTAAAATTGTGTACAACGGCTTCTTCCACAACCTTCAACTAACGTGTCCAATACGGTCTGAATCGATCTATAGCCTGATGCAGCTCCCATATAAACCGATTTCCTTATTTTACTTCTTAAGACCCAAAAGGGGGCAATTCTTATACGATTTGGCTGACATTTTACACAATGACTTCTATGGTCTCAAACATTCCATTATGGTCCAAATCGGACCACAACTTTATATATCACCAATAGTATAGCAATTCTTTCTTTTATTCTTTATTTGCCTTAAAAGAGATACCGGGAAATGAACTTGACAAATGCAGTCCATGGTGGAGGATATATAAGATACGACCCGGCCGAACTTAGCACGCTTTTAGTTGTTTCCTCTAACGTCACCTTCATAATTAAAGTCATTTGATCGTCTTGATCAAATGATAGAGTCGATCTAGCCATGTCCGTCCGTCTATCGAAAGCACGCTTACTATTGAAGGAGTAAAGCTAGGCGCTTGAAATTTGGCACAAATACTTCTTATCAGTGTAGGTCGTTTGGTGCCGAACTTAGTGCCTTTTTACTTGTTGATCTTTTAATTCACCTTCCAATCGAATCCATATTGAATTTCTTCTTCTTGAACATTCAACAAATTCCAACAATACTACTCCTATTATGTTCTTCTCCGTTAAAAGTTTCTTATTGCTTTAATACACTATTATGCTGTTTCTACTCACCTTTTTGTGAGCATAATTGTTTTCTGAATCCAATTATCTTCATGCTGAAGGGAAAACTTTTAATTGAGTTTATAGTTTGTTTGCTGAATTTAATACCATTTTGTATGAAGCTCATTATTAATGAAGACAAATGGAAAGGCATTTAATTAATAATAATCAGGGTAAGTAATTTAATTATTATTAATTTTTATATGATATTTACAATTTATCTTAACGAAAATGATGTTTCTGGGCATAAGAATTTTGATTTATATATGTTACGAAATATATGAATTTTTCATAACCAATGACATGCATTTTTTGTAAATTTAAAAATTTTAAGTTATTTTTAATGTTTTTTTTTACATTTATTCTTTTCTTTCTTTTTTGCAAACATTCTGTTACCTAAGTTGAATAAACCCTTAATTGCATATCATTCATATACTATGATTTAATAAATTTTATATAATTGATTTTTGCCAATCACTCTTTGCCTGATGTTAAAATATTTATAAAAAAATATTTTTTTTTTGTTATAAGAAATTTATTCACACATAAACACTCACACGCTTATAATAATAAATTATTTATGCAAATAATTATGACATTTATATCAAATTCACTCACCACTTAATAGTATATGCAAATTATGGCAATTGCAAATAAAAACAAGTAAAAGCGTGCTAAGTTCGACAGGGCCGAATCTTATATACCCTCCACCATGGATCGCATTTGTCGAGTTCTTTTCCCGGCATCTCTTCTTAGGCAAAAAAAGGATATAAGAAAAGATTTGTTCTGCTATTAGAGTGATATCAAGATATGGTCAGGTTTGGACCACAATTAAATTATATGTTGGAGACCTGTGTAAAATGTCAGCCAATTCGAATAAGAATTGCGCCCTTTGGGGGCTCAAGAAGTAAAATTGAGAGATCGATTTATATGGGAGCTGTATCGGGCTATAGACCGATTCAGACCATAATAAAGACGTATGTTGATGGCCATGAGAGAATCCGTCGTAAAAAATTTCAGGCAAATCGGATAATAATTGTGACCTCTAAAGGCTCAAGAAGTCAAGATCCCAGATCGGTTTGTATGGCAGCTATATCAGGTTATGAACCGATTTGAATCATACTTGGCACTGGCACAGTTTGTTGGATATCATAACAAAATTCTTCGTGCAAAAATTCATTCAAACCGAATAAGAATTGCGCCCTCTAGAGGCTCAAGAACTCAAGACCCAAGATCGGTTTATATGGCAGCTATATTAGGTTATGGGCCGATTTGAACCATACATGGCATAGTTGTTGGATATCATAACAAAACACGTCGTGCAAAACTTCATTCCAATCGGATAAGAATTGCCTACTCTAGAGGCGCAAGAAGTCAAGACCCAAGATCGGTTTATATGGCAGCTATATCAGGTTATAAAAAAAATTCATTCAAACCGAATAAGAATTGCGCCCTCTAGAGGCTCAAGAACTCATGACACAAGATCGGTTTATATGACAGCTATATTAGGTTATGGGCCGGTTTGAACCATACTTTGCATAGGATGGATATCATAACAAAACACGTCGTGTAAAATTTCATTCCAATCGGATAAGAATTGCCTACTCTAGAGGCGCAAGAAGTCAAGACCCAAGATCGGTTTATATGGCAACAATATCAGGTTATGGACCGATTTGAAGCATACTTAGCGCAGTTGTTGGAAGTGGTATCAAAACCACACGTGCAAAATTTCAGTCAAATCGGACCAGAATTGCGCCCTCTAGAGACCCAAGATCGGTTTATATGGCAGCTATATCAAAACATGGACCGATATGGCCCATTTACAATCCCAACCGACCTACTCTAATAAGAAGTATTTGTGCAACATTTCAAGCGGCTAGCTTTACTCCTTCGAAAGTTAGCGTGCTTTCGACAGACGGACGGACGGACAGACAGACAGACGGACGGACGGACAGATGGACGGACGGACAGACGGGCGGACATGGCTAGATCGATATACAATGTCACGACGATCAAGAATATATATACTTTATGAGGTCTTAAACGCATATTTCGAGGTGTTACAAACAGAATGACGAAATTAGTATACCCCCATCCTATGGTGGAGGGTATAAAAATTTAATACAAAATATTCCTACCACTTAAATGGGCCTCTCTCGGTCTTTCTCCTTTGGGTTTGGTGCATTTAAATAAACCACAAAATATTGGTTGGTCGTTTGTTTGTTTTTTAGTTGCTCTCTGACACTCTGTGGCATGGCTGCAAAGACATTTTAATGAAATGTATCAAATTGCCATAATTTATGTTATAAAATAATTTTATGTCCCTTTGCAAGAGTGTGGGAGTTTTTTGTAGTAAATTTTTAATGACATTTATATATTAAGGCAAACATATAAAAATATATATTTTTAATATTTGCAAGTGAACTGTAAGCTCTTTAAAGTTGCACATTTAGTTTCCAATAAATAATAATATTACTATATGAAATTTTCAAATTAAATTTTGCGTACAATGTGGCGTATGATTATTTTAAATAGACTTAAGCCTAATGGAAACTCTCACTATATGGGTGGAACTTTACATTTATTAATCGTTTTGAGTATACCTCTTAAAGCCAAGGAAACATAGAATAACATATAATTCATATTTTAAGGCCATATGTGTCATATGTCATATAACTATTCAGATCTATGTCCGTCTGTCTGTGTCTCTGGTACATAGCTTTGGTTAGGTTAGGTTGAAAAGAGGATGCAGATTTGAATCCGGCCCACGCCATTATGGACATACAACTAAGCCAGTGATCGGATTGTTGTGCTCTCTAAAAATTATAAAGTAACCTCTAAAAAGAAAATTTTAAGTTAGAAATTCCGTGCTACTTACAAAATCCTTAATTGTTTTCAATACCAATCCCCTATGTTGGTTCATTTCTGATATTGTGTCTGCACCTAAGTGCCGGTATCTGTTGGACGCGAAAGCCGCGCAATGACAAAGGAAATGCTCCAACGTCTCATCAGCTTCCCTGCATGTCCTACACATTTTAAATAAGTGAATTCGTAGTCCTATGTGTCCCGTTATGATACCAATAGCTATACTGACCTCCTTCTTGCTTCCTTTCAGTAATAGCCTCATCTTATTACTATCTGGATCCCCCCACAGGATTTTCGCCGTCCTACCGACTGTTTCGCTGTTCCACAATGTTTCATGCGCATTCATCGCCCACTCCTTTAACTCGGACTGCGTCGACCCGAAAGGCTTCGGGTTATCCAAGTTTATTGACGGCAGTCCTCTGGCCTTCACCGTCAAATCGTCTGCCCTTTCATTTCCCCGTACTCCGTTATAGCCCGGCACCCAAACGATGCGAATTTTGCCATCCTCAGAGAAGGCGTTAATTTCCTTCTTACACTGCGAGTACGTTCGTGACCTTACCGTCCTGGTTGTTATTGCCCTTATGTCAATTTTACTGTCGGTAAAGATGTTCACACGCGACGTCCTCTCGTTAGCACCACACCACTTCACGCATTCCGTGATCGGGCGGATCTCCGCCTGTAGGACCGTATTATGGTCAGGCAGTCTAAAACAGATCTCAGTCCGTGGGTTCTCAATGTAAACCCCCAGTCCCACTCTGTCCTCTAGCTTTGATCCATCCGTGTAACATGATCTTCCGGTTGGCAATACTAGCGTTCCGTCAATCCATATCTGTAGCGATAGCATCAGTGCCTCGCACTCGACTTGAAGGGTCATCTCAGGTATCCGATCGGAAACCTCTTCCCTTCCATTCAGGTTTTCTATCGTCGCCTTGATTATAGCGCGGTGGTATTAGCTGCTTCCATCCTCAATCCATTCCCCCATCACCTTAAGTCTCATAGCCGCAGTGGCTGCCTCATACTTAATCTCTATGTCAATGGTCAAATGTCAGTAGCAACCCGTAGGTGAAGGAGAGGTATCGGGAGAAAAGGAGAAAGGAGAAACGTCTATTCCGCAGAAAGGAAATGGAAAGAAAGAGTCAGAATTAAGTCCGGAAATTCTATACACACAATTTAATATCAATCCGATGACCTGCAGAGACAAAGAAGGAAATCTGGTAAGTGACACAGATAACATGCTGAGGATATGGAAAGAACTGCTAGTGTCCGATGTTGGTGGCGAAGAGGATACCGCAGAACCAATCCCTGATGATGGTATAGAATGTTTACCTCCTAGTCAGAATGAGGTCCAAGTAGCAGTAACCCGACTGAAAAACAATAAGGCTGCAGGAGCCGACGGGTTACCCGCTGAATTATTTAAGACTGCTTTGTCTGCGCGAACTAGCTAGAAGAACACATATCGGATGATTGAAACCTGGAACCAGCATACGATGTCCCGCACACGAGAAAGGAAACAAAACGGAATGTGCCAACTACAGAGGAATAAGTCTCCTCCCTATCGCATACAAGATACTCTCGAGTATACTGTGTGAAGGATTAAAACCTAAAGTCAATGAGTAATAAGGCCCTAACAAAATAAAATAAAACAAAATGAAATAAAACATAAAACATAGGCTATATAATTATTTGATATCGGGAGCGGGGCGGACCCTTCCCCGTAGCACAAAAGTACTACCCAAAAAACAATATGGGATACAAATGAAAGGTTTTCAAGAGTAGAGTACGAATTTCATAATAAAAGTTGGGTCCAAGTACCTCGGGCCCGCCCCAGCACCAAAACCCCTTAAAATAGGTTTATTTGACGATGATAACAATATGGGTATCAAACGAAAAGTATGCGGCAGTAGATAACGAATGTGGCACACAAATTCAAATTGAAGTATAAGAGGTCACACCCACCCAACGCCCAAAATGGGCACATTAGCCAATCAAGGATATATGGGACTCGGTTTGTTTGTTCCGTATAGACTAAAAAACGGCAGAACCGATTTTCTCGAAATTTTCGCATGCTATGTAAGTTGGTCTGGAAGGAAACATAGGTTATATATTTTTTCGGTATCGGAAGGGGGACGGACCCTCCCCCTTATGCCAAAAACACAACCCAAAATCAAAAGTGGACCGATTAGGGCAATATAGATATCAACTGAAAGGTATTGCAATTTAGAATACGAGTATGGTATTAAAATTTGAGTCTAAGTAACCAACGGGCCGCCAGAAATCCAAAACTCCCCCAAACAGACATATTGGACGTTCATTTCAATATGGGGCTCAAATGAAAGGTATTCGGGAGTACATTTCGAATCTGGCATACAAAATCAGATCGAAGTATAAGGGTTCACGCCACCCCTCAAAAAAGCCATTAGACCCACTATGACTATATGATACTTGGCTGAACTGATTTTCTTAAAATGTTCATAGCTTATGTAAGTTTGTCTGGAAGGAAACATAGGCTATATAAAACGCCACCCATATCCGAATGTGGTCCCATGGGCACAATAAAGGTATCAAATGAAAGGTGTTGAAGATCAAACAACGAAATATGGGATAAAACATTAAGTCCAAGTAATGGGAGGTCGCCCAACCCTAAATACCCCCAAATGGGCATATTAGCCGACAATGGATATATGGGACTCAAATGAACGGTATTAGGCAGTTGTTTACGAATATGACATTAAAATTTGCCTTCAAGTCTTTGTGGCGCTTTTCCTCCTAAAGATATGTCAAATGGGTTATTGACAATATGTGACTTCAATGAAAGGTATTCAAGAGAAGAAAACGAATTTGATATCCAATTTTGGAGCCAAGTGTTTTGGGATACGCCCTAAAGCACACCCTAAACTGAACTTCATTTCCGTTAGGAATAAAGAACGAATTTGATATCTATTTTCAGTGCAAAGTGCCGGTGGCCGCCCTAGCCCCAAAACACCCTTCAAAACGTTCATATTTACCGGACATGGCAATATGAAGCTCAAATTAAAGGGATTTGCAAGTGCAGCACGAATTTGATATCCATATTTGAGTCGAAATGTCTGAGGTGCCATCCCTCTCCTAATGAGAACATTACCCAAGGAAGAACATTACCACCAGGAACTGAGAAGGGGCAAATTCTCAAACATCAATGAGTGCTTTACGATTCAAGTTTAAACTCAATGATAGGGGACCTTTTTTATAGCCGAGTCCGAACGGTGTCCCGCAGTGCGACACCTCTTTTGCCAAAATTTTTTAAATGATCTTGCATGGCATTGTACCTCGCCAATGTTGCCAACATTAAGAGGGGATAAACACTGCTTTGTTCGATGTTCTCGCCAGGATTCGAACGCGTTCAGCGTCATAGGTTACAATGGCACGAATACGATATCCACATTCAGGTCGTAGTGTCGCCACCCTAAGAAGAAGGCGCAGGGGAGCGGGCCCAGTTAGGCTAGTATATTTAAAAATATAGTAAAATAAAACAAGTAAGAGCGTGCTAAGTTCGGCCAGGCCGAATCTTATATACCCTCCAATATGAATATCATTTGTCGAGTTCTATGCGCTGTATATCTTTTAAGGCAAACAAAGAATACTGAACAAGAACTGTTATGCTATTGAAGCTATACCAAATTATAGTCCGATTCGGACCATAAATGAATGGTGAACATTGTAGAAGTCATTGCGTAATATTTCAGTTAATTTGGGTAAGAATTGCGCCTTGTAGGGGCTCAAGAAGCAAAATCGGGAGATAGGCAGCTGTATCAAGCTACTAATCGATTCAGATCATATAAGATACGTATGTTGCAGGTCATGAGAGAAACCGTTGTACAAAATTTCTGCCAAATCGGATGAGAATGGCGCCCTCTAGAGGCTCAAGAAGTCAAGATCTCAGATCAGTTTATATGCCAGCTATATCAGGTTATGTACCGATTTGCGCCATACTTAGCATAATTATTGAAAGTCATAACAAAACACCTCATGCAAAATTTCAGCCTAATCGGATGAGAATTGCGCACTCTAGAGGCTCAAGAAATCAAGTCCCAAGATCGGTTTGTGTGAGAGCTATACCAGATTATGAACCGATTTGAATCATACTTAAAACAGTTGTTGGAAGTGATACCTAAACACTACGTGCAAAATTTCAGCCTAATCGGATGAAAATTGCGCCCCTAGAGGCTTAAGAAATCAAGGCCCAAGATCGGTTTGTATGAGAGCTATACCAGATTATGAACCGAATTGAACGATACTTAGCACAGTTGTTGGAAGTGATACCAAAACATTATGTGCAAAATTTCAGTCAAATCGGATAAGAATTGCGCCCTCTAGAGGCTCAAGAAGTCAAGATCCCGATCGGTTTATATGGCAGCTATATCAGATTAGTTACCGATTTGAGCCATACTTAGCACAGTTATTGGAAGTCATAACAAAAGACCTCATGCAAAATTTCAGCCTAATCGGATGTGAATTGCGCCCTCTAGAGAAGAAGTCCAGAAGTCAAGATCAAGATCGGTTTATATGGCAGCTATATCAAAACATCGACCGATTTGGCCCATTTACAATCCCAACCGACCTACACTAATAGAACGTATTTGTGCAAAATTTCAAGCAGCTAGCTTTACTCCTTCGAAAGTTAGCGTGCTTTCGACAGACAAACGGACGGACAGACGGACGGACATGGCTAGATCGACTTCAAAAGTCATGACGATTAAGAATATATTGGGTTGCCCAAAAAGTAATTGCGGATTTTTTAAAATAAAGTAAATGCATTTTTAATAAATTTTAGAATGAACTTTAATCAAATATACTTTTTTACCCTTTTTTCCTAAAGCAAGCTAAAAGTAACAGCTGATAACTGACAAAAGAAAGAATGCAATTTCAGAGTCACAAGCTGTGAAAAAATTTGTCAACGCCGACTATATGAAAAATCCCCAATTACTTTTTGGGCAACCCAATATATACTTAAAGAGGTCCCAGACGCATTTTTCAAGGTGTTACAAACAGAATAACGAAATTAGTATACCCCCATCCTATGGTGGAGGGTATAAAAAATTAAATTAAATAGAATAAATAAAGTAAAACTAAGTGAGCCGGCGGACGGGAGGCTCAGTGAACACGATGACATTGAAAAGAGGCCTTAACCAAGCATCCATCCACGTCCGCCAGTGGTGTGTTTGTCTATGCCCATTTCGCATGTATGTCTGGCAATTTCATTTCTGCAATCAATAAAAACCTTTCATTCTAGTGAAATTCATGCTCATGCTAAACAGCCCGTATTTCTCCCCTTTTGGGAGATTAATGAAAAGAAAATTTTAAACATTTCATATTAATTTAATATTTCTTATAGCTACCAGATTCTTGTCCGTCTGTCTGGCCTATGGCATGCATGATTGAGTCTGGGACACACAAATTTATATAATTTAACAGTATTCGCAAAACTATGCAAAAACAAAAAATAAATTATTTATGTATATCTTTTGTTAACTGCTTTACTGATTATTTTTTTATATTTTTTTCATAATATTTTTATAACAATTAACTTTTAATGACAGACAATTAGTCATTAATCTATAATTGAATGAAAAGATTAATTGGCGGATATACTAGCAAAAAAATTTAATATTTAATATTATAATCCCTTTAATATTTGTTTTTTTTTTTAACAATAAAACTTGTTTAAATATTTACTCAACCATCGGCTATTTGTCATTTCTATTGCATACGAAAACACAGGGAAATATGCAATGAAGCAAAAATGTATTTGTATTATTTTTATATCCCTTCGCAATGTTGGTACACATGTGTGTGGCAAGTTTTATTTTACAGAAAAAAAACCTATACAATATAAGGTCTCAATCGCTTTAATGATATTTGTGGTACAAAAAGCGTTTTATGTTTGAGAAAAAACACACAAAACGGTGTGCTGAATGCTTGTTGCAGAAAAGATAAAACATTTTTGTTTTTATACCCTCCACCATAGGATGGGGGTATACTAATTTCGTCATTCTGTTTGTAACACCTCGAAATATGCGTCTAAGACCCCATAAAGTATATATTGTATATTCTTGATCGTCGTGACATTTTAAGTCGAACTAGCCATGTCCGTTCGTCTATCCATCCGTCCGTCCGTCTGTCTGACGAAAGCACGCAAACTTTCGAAGGAGTAAAGCTAGCCGCTTGAAATTTTGCACAAATACTTCTTATTGGTGTAGGTCGGTTGGGATTGCAAATGGGTCAAATCGGTCCATGTTTTGATATAGCTGACATATAAACCGATCTTGGGTCTTGACTTCTTGAGCTTTTAGAAGGCGGAATTCTTATTCGATTTGGCTGAAATTTGGCACATAGTGTTTCGATATTACTTCCAAAAACTGTGCGAAGTATGGTTAAAATCGGTCCATAACCTGATATAGCTGCCATATCAACCGATCTTGGGTCTTGACTTCTTTAGCCTTTAGAGGGAGCAATTCTGATCCAATTGGAATGAAATTTTGCACATAGTGTCTTAATATAACTTCCAACAAATATGCGAAGTATGGTTCAAATCGGTCAATAACCTGATATAGCTGCTATACAAACCGATCTTGGGTCTTGACTTCTTGAGCTTTTAGAAGGCGCAATTCCTATCCGATTTGGCTGTAATTTTGCATGTGGTGTTTTGGTATCACTTCCAACATTTATGCAAAGTATGGTCCAAATCGGTCCATATAGCTGCCATATAAACCGATCTGGGATATGGAATTCTTAAGCCTCTAGAGAGCGCAACTCTCATTCGATTTGGCACACATTTTGTACAACAGCTTCTCCCTTGGCCTTCAACATACGTGTGCAATATGGTCTGAATCGATCTATAGCTTGACAACTCCCATATAAACCGATCTTCCGATTTTGCTTCTTGAGCCTCGAATCGGACTATAACTTGATATAGCTCCTCCTCCGTCCATATTCATTATTCTTTGTTTGCCTAAAAAGAAATACTGCGCAAAGAACTCTATAGATGCGATCCATGGTGGAGGGTATATAAGATTCGGCCCGGCCGAACTTAGCACGCTCTTACTTGTTTTAATTTAAAAGAGAATAATGCTGAGAAAGAAAAATAAATACAAACGAGAGGGGTGTGTCCATTAGGGAAACTGGTTGAATTAGAAAAAACAAGTAAAAGCGTGCTAAGTTCGGCCGAGCCGAATCTTATATACCTTCCACCATGGATCGCATTTGTCGAGTTCTTTTCCCGGCATCTCTTCTTGGGCAAAAAAAGGATATAAGAAAAGATTTGCTCTGCTATTAGAGCGATATCAAGATATGGTCCGGTTTGGACCACAATTAAATTTTATGTTGGAGACCTGTGTAAAATGTCAGCCAATTCGAATAAGAATTGCGCCCTTTGTGGGCTCAAGAAGTAAAATAGAGAGATCGATTTATATGGGAGCTGTATCGGGCTATATACCGATTCAGACCATAATAAACACGTATGTTGATGGTCATGAGAGAATCCTTCGTATAAAATTTCAGGCAAATCGGATAATAATTGCGACCTCTAGAGGCTCAAGAAGTCAAGACCCAAGATCGGTTTATATGACAGCTATATAAGGTTATGGGCCGATTTGAACCATACTTGACACAGTTGTTGGATATCGTAACAAAACACGTCGTGCAAAATTTCATTCCAATCGGATAAGAATTGCGCACTCTAGAGGCTCAAAAAGTCAAAACCCCAGATCGGTGTATATGGCAGCTATATCAGGTTATAAACCGATTTGAACCATACTTGGCACAGTTGTTGGATGTCATAACAAAACACGTCGTGCAAAATTTCAGTACAATCGGATAAGAATTGCGCACTCTAGAGGCTCAAGAAGTCAAGACCCAAGATCGGTTGATATAGCAACCGATCTTGGGGTCTCAGACGAATATTTCGAGTAGTTACAATCAGAATGACGAAATTAGTATACCCCCCATCTTATGGTGGAGGGTATAAAAATAATTTTCGTTTAACGAAAAAAAAATTAGAGAAGTCAAAAATGTTAAAATGTCCCGAAATAAAGCTGGTATCTAAGGGAGTCGACGATAGAATCAACAACCGGCGGATACTTGAGACATACGCTACAAGTGATCATCAGTACATACAGCTGTCTTTCCGGCCCAGAGATGCCATGCCAGTAAAAACGACTAGGGTAAACAAACTTAAATGTAATGTGAACAAACTAGAGCCATCCCTGCTCCTAGCCGAGATCAGCAGAAAAGACTAAACTACACCAGTGATAAAAGCAGGGGCGCAATAGAGTCACAGCATACCCAATATAAGGAGGCGAAAAAGAACTCGAGAGCTCCAATACCAAGGCAAAAGAGATAAATGGAAAAAACTAAGAGAAGACCTCAACCTAGACCTTTCGGGACTTGGATACAAGCACGTAATGAAACAGCTTAGAAGCTCAAATATGGAGATGGATCATAAAACAATGGGGAGGGAGTATTGTAACCACTCTTCTCCCTGAACACGATGCGAGAGCAGACGACGAAAACATTGGAGTAGTCACACACACACTCTCCCATTCACACATTCCCATTCACAGAACTTCAACTCGTAACCTTCAAAGGGGAAGAGCAACCGGCCTTGACGGAGTTCCGGTTAATGTTATAAAAATAATAGCCGAAAGATGATCGCAAATGCTTCGGGTCATCTACAGCAGGTGTCTGGCTGGGAGAATATTTTCACACTAATAGCTTTCGATCAGCAAGGGGAAAGGTTATCCATACTTGCTATGGTCTTACAAGCCACTAGGTATACTGGACACAACGGACAAGCTCTTGGAGCATTTAATATAGCCTAGACCGCACGAGGACGGCTCTCTAAACGGCAACAAGACTTCTGCCTAGGGAAGTCCGCAATAGTGGCCCAATGGATGTAGTTAAGGTTGTGGGAGCAGGCCAACGGCTTAACCATCGTAACAGAAACACCATCCTTCAAGCAACGCAGGTCGTGAAGAACGCCCTCAACACCCTCAGGTGGTTAGACGTATTGTGGGTAATGAAGATGGACTTAAAAGTGGCGGAGTATATGATGAGGATGGTGAGAAGCTATCTGAGAGACGGCTTGCCTTTCTACGCAACTACCAAGGCAAGGTATAAAATGTCCGGTGTTGCCAAAGTTTTTATACTAGGAACCTCTGGAACGCCAGAGCGTGGAAGAGAACGGCTCAATGGGGATGATTGAGGTATATAGGGAGACCACTACCGAGAAAGTGCAAGCCCGTGATGAAGTTCTTTAAAAGTATTCGCGTATATGGTAGCGAGGCATGTAGAGAATTCTCGGTACAGATAACGTCCGTTCTAAGAGCTACATCATCGTACCGAAAAATATCTGAATCTCATCACTGCCGGTATGGTACCAATTCCAGATTTCCATTCTACAATGTTCACGAGGAGGAAGAGGGAATAGATGATGCAAAACACATTTTCTTCCGCTGGTGTGAAAACTGGGTGAGACTAAAGGAGGATCCGGATAGTGACGAAGATGATGATGACATTGGTGGCACAGTAATTCTGCTGGACGATATGCAATTAGATAGACCCACCACATCCTCCCAGAAAAAACAATTCTGGAGATTTATTGTGCAGATTAGCCCAAGGATGGCTTCACAAAACCTGATGATCCTTCTAGCCGAAGATGGTAGATGATGCAAAACACACCTTCTTCCGTTGGCGTGAAAGCTGGGTGAGACTAGAGAAGGGTCCGGATAGTGATGAAGATGATGATGACATTGATGGCACAGTAATTCTGCTGGACGATATGCAATTAGAAAGACCCACCACATCCTCCCCGAAAAAAAATATGCTAGAGATTTATCGTGCAGATTAACGCAAGGGTTGCTTCAGAAAACCTGATGATCCTTCTAGGCGAAGATTGTAGATGATGCAAAACACACTTTCTTCCGTTGGCGTGAAAGCTGGTTGAGACTAGAGAAGGGTCCGAACAGTGACGAAGACGATGATGACATTGGTGGCACAGTAATTCTGCTGGACGATATGCAATTAGATCCTAAAAAAAAACAATGCTAGAGATTTAGCGTGCAGATTAGCCCAAGGGTGGCTTCAGAAAACCATATAATCCTTCTAACCGAAAAGGTCATTCTCGAAGAGAGCCAAGAGACCCAAACTGGCGAAAGGAAAGGTTCAACAGTGTCTTAAAAGACACATTTTCCGAGTTTAAAATCTTTTATACAGCATTTGAAGTTTCATGGCCACATACACCCTTAAATGGGAACTACCCCCAATGATGGACCTACCAGCTATCAAAGCTGCGAAAATAATCTTAAGCTACCAAAGCCGATTCTGGCGGCAATATAAGAGTAAACATAAGGAATACTACAAAGCCTCGATTAGAGCCTAGACTGAAATCCGGAAATAGCTAGAAAATACCAGAGACACAGCCAGGCTGAATGAAATAAAGGCAAAAATTCAATCTAACCAAACCTATTTTAAGAGGGAATCCGGCAACTGCTCAAGTGACTCATCGGGAAAGGTTACTAAATCTACCCTTTCCCTTCCCATGGGAAAGGTTGCTAAATCTAACCTTTCCCTTGGAAAGGTTACTCAATCTATCCTTTCCCTTGGGAGGGGTAACTAAAACTACCCTTTACCTTGGGGAAGGTTACTAAAACTACCCTTTCCTTTAGGAAAGGTTTTTAAATCTAACCTTTACCTTTGGAAATGTTACTACAACTACCCTTTCCCTTGGGAAAGGATACTGAAACTGCCCTTTCCCTTGGGAAAGCTTAATAAAACTACCCTTTTCCTTGGGAAAGGTAACTTAAACTAGCCTTTCTCTTGGGAAAGGTAACATAAACTAGCCTTTCCCTTAGGAAAGGTTACTAAACCTATCCTTTCCTTTGGGAAAGGTTACCCTTTCCATTGGGAAAGATTACAAGAACTACCCTTTCCCTTGGGAAAATTGATAAAGGTTACTAAAACTACCCTTGAGAAAGGTTACTAAAACTACCCTTTCCCTTGGAAAAAATTTAGTAAAAGTACCCTTTCCTTAGGAAAGGTTATTAAAACTACTCTTCCCCTTCGGAAAGGTTTGTTAAACTACCCTATGCCTTACCTAAAACTACCCTTTCCCATGAGAACGGTAGTTAGTAAAACTATCCCTTCCCTAGGGAAAGTTGAGTAAAAGTACCCTTTCCCTTAGGAAAGGTTACTAAAACTACCCCTTTCCTTTGAAAATATTACTAAAATTACCCTTTTCTAAGGTTACTAAAACTACCCTTTCCCTTGGGAAAAGTTAATAAAACTACCCTTTCCCTTAAGAAAGGTGATTTAAACTACACTTTCCCTTGGGAAAGGTTACTAAAACTACCCTTTCCCTTGAGAAAGGTAACTTAAACTAGCCTCTACCTTGGGAAAGGTAACTTAAACTAGTCTTTCCCTTGGGAAAGGTTACTAAAACTATCCTTTCATTTGGGAAAGGTCACTAAAACTACCCCTTCCCTTTGGAAAGGTTACTAAAACTACCCTTTTCCTTGGGAGAGGTTCCTTAAACTACCCTTTCCCCTAGAAAGGTTACTACAACTACCCTTTCCTTGGGAAAGAATACTAAAACTACCCTTCGTGACTTACACTATCCTGACATTGAGATTAATCTAGTCAATCCATAGCCTGCGAGACAGTGTAAATAAGAACTTAATTAGTTTGGCCGCCCGGCTACAGTTATTCTCATAAAGAATTATACGAAATTTGCATACGAACTTGCCAGTGTTGGCGCCTCTTCTAACGAACTCTAGATGGCGACAGTCGCAACTCCGCTGGAAGTTAGTACTATCTTACTTAAAACGCGAGGCCTAATCAGACTGAATGACAGATAGGCTTCAAGACCGACTCGGCGCTGTTTGACATGGGCCTATTGGCAGTCATTCAAAGCATCTAAAACTTCTATACAATGCAAGCCAAATCGGTTAAGAATCATGAGTTCTAGGGCATCACCAATAAAATCCTTAAATCGATGGTATGGAAGCTATATCTAAACATAAAACGATTCGCGCCATTTAGAATCACCAACGACCTACAATAATAAGAAGTATTTCTGCACAATTCGAGTTGCTGTAATCGTTTCGTGATTTCCACAGAATCACGGTTAGATTGACGGACATGACCCAATCGACTCACAATGTCAAGACGGCAGAGAATAAACTTTATAGTGTCGCTGATCTGTATTTCAAAGTGTTACAAATGGCATGACTGGTTTATTATACTCTCATGCCGTAGTGGAGGGTATAACAAAGAGGATAGATTCTATTGCCCCATGCTACCATAGGAGTATGTTTCCCATTAAAATTTCTCCACCACCATGCAAACTGACCTCCTTTGATATATTATGCTTCAAAAACTTCAAAAAAGTCCCTTTCTTTATTCGCTTCTCTTCACAAAAATAGAAAACAAAATTTTGACGCATTATTTGATGACAGAAACATTTATTGCTTTGTTAGCAAAAATTGTTTTTCCAATCGACCACAAAGAAGCACATTATTTTTTTCTAAATTGTCTGACTTTTTCAGCAATCTGAAGTTATAGCAACTTCTTCATATATGTGTGGTCTCAAGTATTGTAAGCCATTGTTGTTTAACACAAAGAAAAGTTGTATGTATCGCAGATATAAGAAAAAAACTTTCTAAAATGTACGAAAGGCAAAGAATACTTCAAAAGCAAGGAATTTTTTTATAGTTTGCTATCCCCCTTTCATACAATTATAAGTGGGGGGAAAAGATACAATATTTTATTAATTTTATAGAAAAAAAATAACTTTCTTCCAATAAGGTATAACATCTCACATGAGTTTCTTAGCCTTTGTGTTTTCCTAATATTTTATTGTGTAACTTTATTTCGTTTAAGTTATAAAGTTGTATTCTACATGTGGGAGAATCTCTCTGGATTCATTACAAGGCGTAGGAGAACATGTGAAAAAGTGTGTGTGTATGTGTGACTTGTTTAAGTTTCGCTATTAGCTTGTTAGTGCGTAAGTGTTTTGGTACGTCCTACACGAGTATCCTTCTCAGTAGATAGTCCTGCATGTCCTTTTTGTTCAATTGTTTATGTAGAAACGTGTGTATGTTATGTGTACTTAAGAATGTTTAACTTTGCAAAAGCTTTTATATTCGATACAATGTTTTGTTTGGATTCTGGTTTTATAGTACATACGAAGACACCATTTCCTTGTACAAAAAAAATAAACATTAAATTAGCCTGAATGAAACCAAATTTTCTATTCGGCATGATTGAATAGGGGTTTTCTGTAGAAAAACTTTAAATCAGCCCGGCTGAATAAGGTTTTCCTATAGGAAAACTTTAATTCAGCCTGGCTGAATAAGGTTTTCCTATAGGAAAACTTTAATTCAGCCTGGCTGAATAAGGTTTTCCTATAGGAAAACTTTAATTCAGCCTGGCTGAATAAGGTTTTCCTATAGGAAAACTTTAATTCAGCCTGGCTGAATAAGGTTTTCCTATAGGAAAACTTTAATTCAGCCTGGCTGAATAAGGTTTTCCTATAGGAAAACTTTAATTCAGCCTGGCTGAATAAGGTTTTCCTATAGGAAAACTTTAATTCAGCCTGGCTGAATAAGGTTTTCCTATAGGAAAACTTTAATTCAGCCTGGCTGAATAAGGTTTTCCTATAGGAAAACTTTAATTCAGCCTGGCTGAATAAGGTTTTCCTATAGGAAAACTTTAATTCAGCCTGGCTGAATAAGGTTTTCCTATAGGAAAACTTTAATTCAGCCTGGCTGAATAAGGTTTTCCTATAGGAAAACTTTAATTCAGCCTGGCTGAATAAGGTTTTCCTATAGGAAAACTTTAATTCAGCCTGGCTGAATAAGGTTTTCCTATAGGAAAACTTTAATTCAGCCTGGCTGAATAAGGTTTTCCTATAGGAAAACTTTAATTCAGCCTGGCTGAATAAGGTTTTCCTATAGGAAAACTTTAATTCAGCCTGGCTGAATAAGGTTTTCCTATAGGAAAACTTTAATTCAGCCTGGCTGAATAAGGTTTTCCTATAGGAAAACTTTAATTCAGCCTGGCTGAATAAGGTTTTCCTATAGGAAAACTTTAATTCAGCCTGGCTGAATAAATAAATAAATTTATTGCCAATAAAATAAATTTATTGATTTCAAAACCTTATTCAGCCTGGCTGCATAAGGTTTTCCTAAAGAAAACTTAAATTCAGCCTGGCTGAATTAAAGTTTTCCTTTATGAAAACCTTATTCAGCCAGGCTGAATTCAAGTTTTCTATAGGAAAACCTTAAGCAGCCAGGCTGAATAAGGTTTTGAAATCAATTAATTTATATTTTTGGCAATGGTGTAGCTAATAAATGGCTCCTTATTTTATGAAGCCATGATGTTGGTTTGCATCATTGTACATATTTGCCATTAGTGTGGGGGTATTAATATTGACCATTGTAGATATGAGCTGTTTCAATATATATGTGCCTGATTTTATGTGTGCTCCTTTGTACACTTAGCTATAGTTTTTAGTGTTTATTACTCAATTAATATATGTATGTATGGGAGTTTTCATGTGTGTGTGTGTGCATGTAGGTATGTGTTTGCATGTACATGTGATTACAATCTTAATTGAGTTGTTATTGTTATATGTGGAGTAGAGTACAAGATTAGCTCGTTATACTTAGAAAATTCTTTTTTCAGTTTTCTTGCCTCTTTGTCTTGGTCAAGACAATGTTCGCCAAGATATTGCTTTAACTAAAGTCATTGCTTTAATAGCCAACAATGATTCGGTTGAGTAATCGAATACAATGCCAAAACATTTCCTATTGTGGCATAGATAAAGTTTGAAACTTTTGTAAATTGTGTCATATTGATAAAATATTACAGCATCGGGGAAAAAGTTTTATTGACCCAAATTGTCAAATTTTTTTTGGGAGAGAAAATTGCTGAAACTGACTTATCTGTTCAAAACAGTATTCAATAGAAAAGAAATTGGATCGAAAAGGATATGAACTAACACCCTCTCAGTTAGTTTTTGATAAAGGCTTAAGAGAGGGGTAAACTTCAATATGGGAATAAACTTGAAATACTTTATTCAAAATTTCGATGAAACCAATTAAACGATATGTTGACAACCAAATTTCAAAGATATGTATCTATGGAACTCCAATATTGGTAAAAATGAGACTTAGATGACAAAGTCACCCCATAAAACACGAGGAACCAAATTGATGACGTTGTGATAGATGGAAGGCATTCACCCGGCGTGTTAGATGTATGATCGATCCATGGAGCGAATATAGATTCGGATCACCTTGTTGCAGCAAAGCTTTGCACCCGTTTCAACATGGCGAGGATATACAATCCGACATTTCACGGAAGCTGGACATTGAAAAGCTGCAAACGCTACAGATGGCAACGGCATACTCCACTCGACTGACCCAACTGCTTGATGAAAGCACTCCTTGTTCGGATGATATAATGGCGCAGTGGCAAAACATTGCCCACACTACCGAAAATGCCGCGAAATCCGTACTTGGGTACCGGAAGCCTTCCGCACGAAACCCAGGGTACGACCAAGAGTGTCGAGATGTTACTGAAGCGAAGAATGCGGCATATAGAGCAACCCTCAGTAGCAAAACGCCAGATGTAGGAGGGATATCGGGAGAAAAGGAGAGAGGAGGAACGTCTATTCCGCAGAAAGAAAAAGGAAATGGAAAGACGTGAGTGTGAGCGAATTGAGATGTACAGGAGTTAGAATGAACTTTAGAAATTCTTCCAAAGAAATAAACATCAAATCGATGGCTTGGGTGCAGGCACATCCTCCTGCAGAGACAAAGAAGGAAATCTGGTTACTGACACAGATAACATGCTGAGGATAAGGAAAGAACATTTTACCCAACTGCTAGTGTCCTATGTTGGAGACGAAGAGGATACCGCAGAACCAATCCCTGATGATGGTATAGAATGTTTAACTCTTAATCAGAATTAGGTCCAAGTAGCAGTGACCCGACTAAAGAACAACAAGACAGCAGGAGTCGACGGGTTACACGCTGAATTATTTAAGACCGGAGGCCACACGATGATAAGGCGTATGCATCAGCTTGTCATCGCAATCTGGCTAGAAAAACGCATACCCGATGATTGAAACCTCAGCATACAATGTCCCGTACACAAGAAAGGAGACAAGACGGAATTTGCCAACTACAATTCCATGGCAGCCGGTTGTACGCAATGCATTGACCCGATGAAATCCTTCATAGGCAATGGCTGCCATCTCAGTGTAAATGTTCATCCTTTTTTCGACATGGGGAAGGCACTTGGCGGAGTGCCTTCTCCACACGCTTCTGGTCCGTGCCGGGATTGAAAAGAACCCCGGACCCTGATTCTGTTCGGTTTGCCAGAACTGCCTCCATCATCGGTCGGTAGCGGTGAGGTGCAACCGGTGAATGTACTGGGAATATTTCCGAACTTTCTCTGGCCTTACATCACTACGGGAGTATAGTCATACTGAATATTTTGCAATACTTCACTCGTTGTAGGACTAACTGACCAAGAACATATTGGTTGCAGCGATCCAGGAGACATAGCTGACCAACATCTGCCACCTGCACAGTTGTCACGAATACAATGTTGATTACCTCGGCATTTTGAAATATTGTTCGGGCTGCCAAATCTTCATTTGTGGTCCGATTTTCAAAATTCTTTTTTGACGGATAGTGCTTTGCCAAAAAGTCCGTTTGAGTTATACAATATCTCCACTGATTTCGGGGAAATTCGACTCATTCATTTTTGTTGTAGAAATTTTGATCGAGGTTACTCCGTATTTAAAAATTTTCCAAAGGTTATTTGTGGATTTGTGTAAAAAGATATCTCTATTCATTTTTTTTCACAATTTTATGAAATGCCGAGTTGACCAATTTAAGGGGCCAGCTAAGAGGCATCCGGACCACCTAGGACCTTAAAATCTTGCACATAACCTCGACAACTCTAGCCATTTATCTATCCGTTCTGATGTGGCATACTTTTTACTCTTTTTTTATTATATCCCACTGTGCGTAGTCCAGGAAAATCCAGCACCCTCCCTCCAAATTGGATGGGAACAATGACCCGAAGACTTTATTAAACTCCTTGGAATCCGGGAATCGTATTGGCTTCTGAATATGGCAGCGTCTTTCCGGCATGTGTGCAGCGAATTCGCGCTCCTGAAGGCACTGGAGACGATATTGATGCGGGAGCGGAGGTCCGAACTGGTGTGGCGATATTTATAAGAGAACAGTGGTGGTCGTTAAAGATGAAAAGTGCTTCTTCGAACGATGGAAAATGCTGTCAGGCTCCGCTGGGTCACGGAACTTCAAGGGTTGGCGTGGAACGAAGTGGCTGAAGAAGTTAGCAGGAATGAATTGCTGATATGCACATAGTGTGCTACACAAATAGTGAGCTTTCTCCTGTGCGAGCTTTTTGGTAGGATGGGTGTCTTCTACGAAGACTGAACGAATAAGGAGTTGGTTGATGCTGCGGGTTTCAGGATGGCGAAGACCTGTGTCCGAGTGTTTGGCTGAATTTCAAGTCGCTTGTCCTGGGGTTGAGAAAGCATGACTTCGGACAGCTGATAGAAGTTCTGAGTGGTCATAGCAAAGTTAAGTGCTCGACGTCGCGCTGGACACAGGGAGAGACAAACTTTTGCAGGGTACACGTATGCGATGACGAGGAGTAGTTTGAAACGGTCGATCACGTTTTGTGTCTTAGCGCCGCAATTGCGAGACGAAGAAGAAGCATTTAGTACTCTCTTCATTCTGTTGTTCTCAAGAGGACTGAATTCGATGACTGGACCATACTCTCACCGGTGAGAATTTATTCACCGTACGCTTGGTTCCCAACTTATTTGTCTTGTGCATTGGCTTCATTACACCCACCGCCATAGGATGGGAGTGTACTTATATAGTCGTTCCGTTTGTAATACCCCGAAATTTTGACCTAAGACCCCATAAAGTATATATATTCTTCGTCGTCTCGATATCCTGAGTCGATCTAGCCATGGCCGTCTGCCGTCCGTCTGTCGAAATCGCGATAGCGATCGAACGCGTAAAGCTAGCCGATTGAAATTTTGCACAGATACTTACAACTGATGTAGGTCATTGGTGATTACAAATGGGCCATATCGGTTCCGATTTTAATTTAGCTCCCATATAAACCGAACTCCCGATTTGACTCTTGATACCCAGGAAGCCGCAATCTATGTCCCGTTAGGCTGACATTTTGCATGTGATGTTTCGTTATGATTTTCAACAACTGTAATAAGTACGGCCACCGTAGCGCAGAGGTTAGCATGTCCGCCTATGACGCTGATCGCCTGGGTTCGAATCCTGGCGAGACCATCAGAACAAATTTTCAGGGGTGGTATTCCCCTCCTAATGCTGGCAACAGTTGTGAGGTGCTATGCCATGTTAAACTTCTCTCCAAAGAGGTGTCTCACTGCGGCAAGCCGGTCGGACTCGACTATAAAAAGGAGGCCCCTTATCATTGAGCTTAAACTTGAATCGGACTGCACTCACTCCTAAGTGAAATGTTCATGGACAAAATTTGCATTGCATTTGCATTTGTGATAAGTACGCTTTGAATCGGTATATAACCTTATATAGCTCTCATATAAACCAATCTCCCGATTTGACTCTTGAGCCCCTGAAAGACGGAATCCGTCCGTCTGTCGAAAACACAATAGCGGTCGAACGCGGAAAGCTAGCCGCATAAAATTTTGCACAGATATTTAATATTAATATAGGTCGTTGGGGATTACAAATGGTCCATATCGGTTCAGATTGAATATAGCTCCCGTGTAAACCGATCTTCCGATTTGTCTTCTTGAGCCTCTGGAAGCCGCAATTTTTGTCCGATTTGGCTGAAATGTTATATGTAGTGTTCTCTTATGAATTCCAACTACTGTCGGTCAACAACTGGGCTAAGTACGGTCCAAATCGGTCTATAACCTGATATAGTTGCCATATAAGCCGATCTCCAGATTTAACTTTTCAGCCCCTGGTAGCCGCACTTGTCATCCGATTTGGCTGAAATTTAGCATGTAGTGTTCCATTATGACTTCCAACAACTATGACAACTAAGGTCTAAATCGGTCTATAACCTGATATAGCTGCCATATAAACCAATCTCACGATTTGACTTCTTGAGCCCTTACAAGCCACACTTTTTGTACGATTTGGCTGAAAATTTTCACTTGGTATTTTGTTATGACTCCCAACAACATTGTCAAGTACGGTCCACATCGGTCTATAACCGGATAAAGCTCCCACATAAACCGATCTCCCGATTTGACTTCTTGAACCCCTGGATGCTACAATTTTTGTCCGATTTAGCTGAAATTTTGCATCTAGTATTCTGTTATGACTTCCAACAACTGTGTCAAGTCCAAATCGTTGTATAACCTGATGTAGCTCCCATATAAACCGATCTCCCGATTTGACTTCTTGAGTTCTTACAAGTCGCAATTTTTGTTAGATTTTATTAAAATTTTGCATGCGGTATTCTGTTTTGCTGGTTTGACAGAAGTTTGGTATGTGGATAAAATAAAGCCCTTCAACTAAATTTAGTTTTTAAAAATTTTTAGTAGAATCCTTGGTGGTGGGTTCCCAAGATTCGGTCCGGCCGAACTCAGCACGCTTTTACTTGTTTCCATGTCGTTTTTGCTGAATTGTACCGTACTATGGTGTATCTCTATCTGTTTTTCAGCGTCTTCTCTTTCTCTTTTATCTTCGGGGGAACACAAGGACCTAAGTTCTCCGAGTGAAGGACCTAAGGTCACCGAGGTTGGTAGTCAAATGCCCTCCAGCCTAAACTTACTTAAATCCCAACTCCGAAAAATCAACTGAAAGAGTCTAATATTAAGCGGTGCAATCCTTTGCACCAGTACCGTCTTCTTATTATACCCTCCACCAAGAGATGGAGATATACTAATTTCGTCATTCCGTTTGTAGCAAATCAAAATCAACGTCCAAGACCCCATTAAGTATATATATTCTTGATTGATTTTAAGTCGATGTAACCATGTCCATCCATCCGTCTGTCTGCCTCTCTGTCGAAAGCACTCTAACTAGGCACTTGAAATTTTGCACAAATACTTCTTTTTTGTGTAGGTCGTTGGGATTGTAAAAGAGCCATATCGGTTCATGTTTTGATAAAGCTGCCATATAAACAGATCTCAGACCTTGACTTATTGAGCCTCTAGAGGGCGCAGATATTATCCGATTTGTCTAAAATTTAGCACGAAGTGTTTTGCTTTGACTTCCATCGACTGTATAAAGGGTGATTTTCAAGAGCTATAGGAAAGTAAAAAAACACATAAAATTCAGAAAAATGCATGAAATCTTTATTTAAATCGATAGTACGGTCCATTAATGTTTGAAGATTGCAAATTGCAAATTTTGCCCATCAACATTCCACTAAGGAACAGGGGCAAACTTCTCTAATATCAATGAAAGCAGTCCGATTCAAGTTTAAGCTCAATGATAAGGGACCTCCTTTTTATAGCCGAGTCCGAACGGCGTGGCGCAGGGCGAAAGCTCTTTGGAGAGAAGTTTTACTTGACATAGTACCTCATAAATATTGCCAGCATTAGAAGGGGAAAACCACCGCTGAAATTTTTTTTCTAATGGTCTCGCCAGGATTCGAACCCAGGCGTTCCGCGTCGTAGGCGAACATGCTAACCTCTGCGTTATGGTGGCCTCCCGAAGATAATTTCATGAAAACGGTGACCATGACTGCGCCTCAAATCGTCCATACGCTTAGTCCGATTACGGCATACTCTTTCCAACATTTAGACAGGTATCTCACGAATAAATGTTTCAATGTTGTCCTCCATTGAATCAATTGAAGCGGGATTGTCTGAATAGACATGAGCTTTAACATAGCCCTACAAAAAATAGTCTAAAGGCGATAAATCGCATGATCTATGCGGCCAATTGACCGGTCCCGAATATGAAATAAAATTTTCACCGAACTCCCCTCTCAATATGTCCATTGTTACGAGTGCTGTGTGGCAGGTGGCACCGTCTTGTTGAAACCACATGTCATGCAAGTCAAGTTCTTGCATTTTGGGCAAAAGAAAAATTGGATATCACCTCACGATACCGCTCACCATTGAAAGTTACGTTACGATTCGCATCATCATTGAAGAAGTATGGTCCAATTATGCCACCAAACTGAGACTTTTTTGGATGAATTTGTAGCTCTTGTAATGCTTCTGGCTGACCTTCACTCCAAAATCGACAATTGTGCTGTCTGCCATTTGAGCCAAAAATGAGCTCTGACCATAAAATGCAAGAAGCGAGCGATGAACTTTCTTAACAAAGCAAGCATTTTGATAATAAAATTCAATAATTTGCGGGGTTGTTCGTTTGTAAGACGATTCATGGTTGAATTATAGACCAAACTGTCTGATAGTGAAACAAACATGAAACGTGCGTAAGCTGCTTAAACAAGTGCTGCCAAAAAGATAATAGCTAAAAAATCACCCTTTATGTATGGTCTTAATTGGTACCTGATATAACCTGTTATACATAGCTCCCATATTAACCGATCCCCCTATTTTATTGGGTTGCCCAAAAAGTAATTGCGGATTTTTTAAAAGGAAGTAAATGTATTTTTAATAAAACTTAGAATGAACTTTAATCTAATATATCCCTTTTTTACATTTTTTTCTAAAGCAAGCTAAAAGCAACAGCTGATAACTGACAGAAGAAAGAATGCAATTACAGAGTCACATGCTGTGAAAAAGTTTGTCAACGCCGACTACATGAAAAATCCGCAATTACTTTTTGGGCAACCCAATATTTCTTAAACCGCTATAGGGCGCAATTCTTATTCGATTTGGCTGAAATTTTGCACAATGGTCTCCAACATCCAACGAATCGCTCATAATCTGGTATAGCTCCAATAGCATAGCAATTCTTATCCATTATCCTTTTATTTGCCTATAAAGAAATACCAGGCAAATGCGTTCCATGGTGGAGACTATAAAACGATTCTGCCTAGCCGAATTTAGCACTCTTTCACTTTTTTTTATAGGCCGTTATAATCCTCCTAAGAGTTTTCTTCACATTATGTACTCCAACCATCCAGAAGATTCCTTTTTGTAAATCCTATCTTATCGAAATCTCATTATGGTAATTGTTTATAATGTCTTTGGAAAATACTCTATTATTTTTTCTCCATCCCCCCAATGTGAAGAAGCAGGCATATGTCGTAAACGTGTAAATGTCGGCAATTTTCTATTTAATAAATGCCATTTCAAATTCAACCCCTACTCTCACCATGAATGACGTGAAGAATTTTCCCAAAATTAAATTGAATTCGGGTGAATATTATGCTCTTAGTGAAGTTCGAGTTTTTCGAGTACATTTGCAGTGACATGTATTTGACAATTTGCCTGAAATGTTGTTGTTTCATTTATTTAGCATACACGAATTTCTTTTATGCACTCCCATAAAGTCAAACAAATAATAACAATAAGAAATAATGAGCTACAAGAAGTCTCAGTCAGCGGATGTTTTTGCTTCTTTTTGGTTTTGGTTTTGCTATTTGCTGGAGTTCAAATGGCGAAGTGAGCCAAAGACGAAGTCCTTAAACATCATGACAATAATTTTTATATTTTTATGTTTTGCGACTGTCAAAACAAAATGCCAAAAAGTTGTTATTTCTTCCTTCAAAGGGAGTGGGAAAATCAAAAATAAATAACAAATGGAAAAATTTACCATATATAAAGAGTTAGCATGGAAGAAAAGAAGGCTAACGAGAATGGTATGGCAAGTTAAGTTAAAATGTTTTCAAGGTTGTTATCAAAAATTTAAAAAAAAAAACAATACTATAGCCTACGAGTTATTCTGCAGTTAACAGTGGGAATTAATATAACTTATACGCACCAAAGAACCCAAAGCTGAATTAACATAAATCATACGCACTAAGGGTCAAAGCAAATCTTCTATTACCCCCATACCACAATTTTCAAAAACGCCAGATCTCGGAGAAGCGTGCACCGAATTAAGCGAAATTTTGTATGCTACCTTATGGTACCCCAAAAACACGAAATTGGTGTAAAATTTTTAAGTCAAAAAACTTGGAAGGACGCCCCATCCCAAAACCCACCCGGACGGTCATATTTACCGATAGGGACAATATGGGTCTCAAATGTAAGGTATATAAGAGTAGAGAACGAACTTGGTACACAAATTTCGCCCAAAGTGTTCGGGAGGGTCCCCCACCATAAAAAAACCCCAACAGGAGTCTTTGACCGCTTTGGGCAATATGCATATCAAAGGAAAGGTATAAAAGTAGAGTACAAATCTGAAATAAAAATGTATTCCTTGGTGCCTATGGCGGCTCCCCACCCGCCAAAACCCCTCAGCAGGACATATTTACAGAATGGGACAATATGGATATCAAATGAAAGCAACTTAAAAGAAGAGTACATATCTAACATAAAAATGTATTCCTTGGTGCCTAAGGAGCCTCTCCACCCCCTAAAAACCCCCAAGCAGGACATATTTACCGATTGGGACAATATGGATATCAAATGAAAGGTTTATAAATGTATAGTACAAAAGTTTATATATAAAAACGTATTCCTTGTCTTTTGGATCTTATCGTCGAGGGGAGCGACCCTCTCCTCCCACTAAAAACAACACCAAACTGTCATGATGGACGACCGAGAATATATTGTACTCAAGTGAAAGGATGTGTCAGAGTGCAAATTGTATTTCTACTCTTTTTACCCCCAAATTAAAAAATGTGGTATGCCAAATGGTAGCTTTGAAATATGATTTTGAATGTAGGTAACGAAAACAAAAAGATAAACAAGTAAAAGCGTGCTAAGTTCGGCCGGGCCGAATATTGGGAACCCACCATCATGCATTCTGCTAAAAATTTATACAAAGTTAATTTAGTTGAAGGACACAATTTTATTCTACATAACAAACTTTATTCAAACCAGCAAAAATTAAAGCCTCTAGGAGCCGAACAAGGAGAAACCGGTTTACATGGCAGCTATATCAGGTTATAGACCGATTTCGACCGTACCGCATGAAAATATTCAGCCAAATCGTACAAAAATTAGGGATTCCAAGGGCTCAAGAAATCAAATCGGGAGATCGGTTATATGGAAGCTATATCTAGTAATAGCCTGACTTTGGCTGTACTTGGCACAGTTGTTGGAAGTCATAACAAAACACTACATGTCAAATTTCTGCCAAATCGGACGAAAATTGCGGCTTGTAAAGGCTCAAGAAGTCCAAGCGGGCAATCGGTTTATATGTGAGCTATATCAGGTTATATACCGATTTAACACAATTGTTGGAAGGTATTACAAAACACTACACGCAAAATTTTAGCCAAATCGGACAAAAATTGCGTCTTCCAGGGGCTTAAGAAGTCAAATCGGGAGATCGGTTTATATGGGAGCTATATATGTATCTGAACCGATATTGCCTATATGCAATCCCCAAAGACCTACATCGATATTAGGTATCTGTGCAAAATTTCAAGCGGCTAGCTTTACGCGTTCAGCCTCTATCGTGATTTTGACAGACGTCCGGCCGTTGCTAGATCGATTCAGAACTACGAGACGATCAAGAATATATATAATTTATGGGGTCTTAGACGAATATTTCGAGGTGTTACAAACGGAATGACAAGATTAGTATACCCCCATCCTATGGTGGTGGGTATAATAATTAGTGTGGATCTGAACGAGACCCGTTGCCCTGAATATCTTGATAGCCACCTTCAAAATGCTTGAAATTATCGGGCAAAACAAAATCGTTCTCTAACACGATGCTGACATTATTTCAGGGTCCGCCTCCTAAGCTCCCTTCAAACCGGCCGTGTTTGCCTTCTATGCTAATAATAGGTATTTGATAGTAGAAAATGAATTTGATATCCAATTTTGAGGCCAAGTGGGGGTTGTCTCACCCCATTAACTCCGCCTAAACCAATGGCTATTGGGACTCAAATAAAAGAAAATTTGAGAGTAGAATACGATGCTGATATTTTTTCAGGGCTAAGCGCTTGGGTGGCCGCCCCACCTAGATACCCTATAAAGTCGACATACATGTGGATTATGACAATAAGGGGCTCAAATCTGATATCTGTTTTATGCCCAAGTATTTCAGGGACGCCTCACCTAAACTCCCCCAAACCACACATATATACCGACTGCAGCAATATGTAGCTCAAACGTGATTTTTGGGAGTAAAGTATGAATCTGATATCCACTTTCGGGGCAAATAGTTTGGCTACTCCAATCCACCACCAAAACCAAAAGAATGAAGTAGATCTTACATGCAAACTATAATAGGTGGACTCCCCCCTTACATTATTTTCAAAAACTGCTGATCCCGGAGATGGGTGAGGCAATTCAAAATTTTGTTTGTTTATAATAACTTAAAAAAAACAGATATTTGGTATCCTTATTTAAGGGGGGGGGGGGGGGGGGGGGGGGGGGGGGGGACAGGGCGCCGCGCCACCTCGAAAGCCCTCTAAATGGAAATACATACCAATAATGACAATATGGGGCTCAAATTAAAGGTATTTGAGACTAGAGAACGAATCTGATATATAACGGTCCACCTCACCCCCAGGGGTAGGATCACAGTCGCCAGGCTAACAAATTAGGAAGAAACGGATAAACCTGAAGGATGCGGAGATTGTCCGCAGCCTTTAAGAAATGGTGGTGTTTCAGATTCAGACAGCGACAGTGTCAATGAAATAGTCATCGCAGCCGAATCGAGAGATGAGGATCTGGGGCACGACGAAGGAGACAGAGAGATATGCACCGGAAGCGCAATCGGGTAAAAGAGCAGGAATAGAACTGACATTCCAGGCACTTCTTAGGAATCTGAAAAGAGAATCAGATCTCCCGTAGAGCATAACACTGCTAAAACGCTGAAAAAGAAAAAATAACTCTCAACTTTCAACTGCTCTGGAAAGCCAGCCCTCCTGCAATGGAGACTTCAGGCAGTGTCCTGCGGAGGGAGACAAAGTTAGAAAAGTAACAAAGGATATGCGCATGGACCCTGAATCTTCATGGAGGACTATGACCACACCCATCACGAAAGGGGAAGATGGTCTCTGGAAAAGCTAGGGAGCCGCCCTCTTATGCCAGAGTGGCAAGCAAGCACAACAAAGATGAGCTGATGTATGCAGTCATCGGTAGGATTCCACCAGATCATGGGTCCCTAGTGGAGGATATGGTTAACGAGCAGATTTTATTTGGTTTTAAGCAAAACCAAAGTTTAGACTCGGAGAAATGGAAGCCTTCCACAGGGAGGAGATGGAGGAAGGAACTTTCCTTATGATGGGCACAGAAGACTAAAATAGACAAAGATCCTGCTACGCAGACAAAAAAAATTTGCATTCCTTATTTGCCAAATGCAGCAATAAAATAAAATTTTGAAACATATAATGAACTCAGAACTTCGATTCTGCGAAATACCACCGCATATGTCAAATAATTGATGGCAAAATTTGGATTTTGCATAAAAATCGGAACCCTAGTTATAATACTTCTAAGGGATAAGTATTCGAACCAGCTATGCAGAAGGGCCGAAAGGGTCTTGCAGATGGTATGCGACTGGGCTAGACCTAGGGGTCTCAATGTTAACCAAGAGAAGACTGAATCTGCCTGTTCACGTGGAAGACGAAGGTGGGCCAATTTGACGCACCACGTAAGGTCCAATAAAACGGGGTTGCTTCAATAATGTACCACTTGTGCCAATATAGTCCTAGTTCTACATATGCAAGCAGAATCTCCTAGATAAGGTTCGAAGGCCAACGGATAAAGAATGGTCATAAATTGAGGATTGTTTAAGCTCCAAGATTATAGAACCTTATCTTAACTGTCTATATTTCTTTCGCTTTTCTGCCAATATACTGAAGATTCAAAGTAACGTAATTCGATATTGATGGGAAACTTATTCAAAACTTTATTTTCATAGAAAACTAGCCGAACCGGGCCCGCCCAGCTGAGCCTTCTTTAACTTTCTAATATCTTTTTTGGGTGTGGACACTTCGCCTTAAATGTGGATATCGAATTCGTGCCACTGTAGCCTATGTCCGCCTTCTTTTGAGTCCTATATTATCGAATCGCCATTTGGCGGGTTTTGGATGCCCCCCGAGGCACCCCCAACAATAGAAACCATGTTTTGTTTGACTGTGAGAGTGCAAAAAAAAAAAATTCGAACGAATCGCATTACCAATCCCCGAATATTTTGTTTTTGAGAATTAGGTTAATAAGAAGTGCCTTTTTGGGGAGGGATGGTACCTCAGACATTTCGAATCAAATATGGATATCAAATTGGTGCTTCACTCCTAAATTACTTTAATTTGAGCCCCATATTGCCGTGGTTGGTAAATATGAACCGATGGGAGGGTGTTTTGTGAATGGGGCGGCCACCGGCACTTTGCCCTGAAAATAGATATCCAATTCGCTCCTTACTCTCAAATACCGATGATTTGAGCTCCATATTGAAATAATAAGAAATGAAGTTCAGTTTAGGGATGCCCGCTGTGTACTTGGACCAAAATTTTAATTCGATATTTGTTTTCTAGTCTCCAATACCTTTCATTTGATACCCATATTGTGCCTATTGGTCCACTTTTGGTTTTGGATGGCATTTTCGGGGTAAGGGGGAGGCACCGCTCCCATCCGATATCTAAAAATTATATAGCCTATGTGTCCTTCCAGACAAACTTACACAATCTGTGAAAATATTAAGAAAACCGGTTCAACCGTTTTTATACCCACCACCGTAGGATAGGGGGTATATTCATTTAGTCATTCCGTTTGCAACACATCGAAATATCAATTTCCGACCCTACAAAGTATATATATTTCGGATCGTCGTAAATATCGAAGACGATTTAACGATGTCCGTGTGTCTGTCCGTCCGTCTGTTGTAATCACTCTAGAACCTTCAAAAATTGAGATATTGAGCTGAAATTTGGCACGGATACGTCTTTTTGATACACGCTGGTTAAGTTCTTGAACGGGCCAAATCGGACCATATTTGGATATATCTGCTATATAGACCGATTTTCCCATAAAGGGTCTTATGCCCATAAAAACTTTATTTTTCATCCGATTTTGATGGAATTTTAATCAGTGAATGGTTTAAGGCTTCCCGACAACTGACCGAAATATGATTCAGATCGGACTATATTTAGATATAGCTACCATATAGACCGATCTCCCGATAAAAGATCTGAAGCCCATAAAAGCTTTATTTATTACCCGATTTCGCTGAAATTTGCAACAGTGGGTTATTTTAAGCCTCCCGACATCTGACCTAAATAGGGACTATATTTAGACTATATTTAGATATAACTGCCATATAGACCGATCTCCCGATAAAGGGTCTGAAACCCATAAAGGCTTTATTTTTTACACGATTTCGCTGAAATTAAAACAGTGAGTTATTTTTAGGCCTAAAAGCTTTATTTTTTGTCCGATTTCGCTTAAATTTGGAATAGTGCGCGGTTTTAAGCCTCCCAACATCCGATCCATATATGGTATAGATAGGACTATATTTAGATACAGCGGTCATATAGACCGACCTGCCGATAGAGGGTCTGAAACCCATAAAAGCTTTATTTTTTAGCCGATTTTGCTAAAATTTGAAACAGTGAGCTATTTTTAGCCTCCTAATACCCGACCTTAATATGATTCCAATCGGACTATATTTACATATAGAGGTCATATAGACTGATCTGATATATCTGCCAGAAATATCAATATTTTTTTCTACAAAATTGAATAGTGACATATATATTAGACCACTCAATGTCCGTGCCGAATTTGGGTGCTTAATTTATCCAATTTTCACCGGATAGTGACGAAATGGGATTTACATACAGGGTGGCTGATGAAAGCCGCTACCAAAAAAAAATGTAATAACTTTTTTTCTATTTAATAATAATAATTTAATAATTAATTTAATTAATTAATTAATTAATTTAATTAATAATAATTTAATAATTAATTTAATAATTTAATTTAACATGAATAAAAGAAAAATGTATTCCATACACCGAAAAAAAAATGTAGCAATATTCATCATTGTAGCAATATTCATCAGCCACCCTGTATATACCCGAGGTGGAGGGTATCCAAAGTTCGGCCCGGCCGAACTCAATAACTTTTTACTTGTTAATTCTACGGAACAAAGAAACAAACCGAGTCCTATATAGTACAGATGGGTCATATGCCCATTTGAGGCACTTTTGGGGGGTAGGGTGACCCTCTATACTTCGGTCTGATTTTGTATGCCAGATTCGTAATCTACTCTTGTATACCTTTCATTTGAGGCCCATTTTGACATAAACGTCCAATATGTCTGTTTGGGGAATTTTGGGGTTGGGGCGGCCCGTTGGGTACTTAGACCCAAATTTTAATACCCTATTTGTATCCTACTCTCCAATACATTTCATTTCATACCCATATTGTCCCGATCGGTCCACTTTTGATTTTGGGTGGTGTTTTTTGGGTAACGGGGGAGGGTCCGCCCCTTTCCGAAATCAAGAAATTATAAAGCCTATTTCTCCTTCCTGACCATATTCGCAATCTATTCCAGAATACCTTTCATTTGAGTCCCATATTGTCCTGATCTTCTAATAAACCTATTTTAGGGGTTTTGGGGTTGGGGCGGCCCTCCAGTTACTTGTACCCAATTTTCATTATGAAATTCGTACTCTACTCCTGAATACCTTTCAGTCCCATATTGTCCCTATCTGTCCACTTTTATTTTTGGGCAGTATTTTTGGGGTAAGGGGGAGGGTCCACTGTGAAAATTTCATGGTAATCGGTTTAGCAGTTTTTGAGTCTATACGGAACAATCAAACAAACCGACAAACAAACACAAATTGATTTTTATATATAAAAAGAAGAAGAACAAGATTTCCTGTAAATTCTATATACAAAATTTGAAAAATTCGTTTTTAAAGTGTAACCTTACTTATTCATCTGCTCTCATTGAAAATCCCTAAAATAGCATCGTCATGACTGGCAAAGTTTTTGCTTAATATTTTTATAAATAATTGCAAATAGATGTGCTATTATGAGCCAAAAAAAATGTTCTTCCACCAAGTGGTTATGCGATACGCGAGCTTAAGAACCAAACAAAACTTTTTCGTACATAGCTAACTTTTGTGTAATAATCCTGTGTCAGTCAAAGGAATTGCTTAACATTTCCCAGCCAACAGCACCCCCATCCTTACTACCATCCATCCTTTCCACCACCACCCAATTGGCTAAGTTGGTTTTCATTCGGGAAATTTTCATAATGCCCATAAAATCATTTAAATGTACAATTTGTTGCTCTCTACCCCTACCTACCTACCATCATCGGTCTTTCTATTTGGCTTCTGGGTTGGGTATCTCTACATGTCTACAACAGCTTAAAATCGCAAGAAAGCAAGCACCAACACTAAAGCTGTGAACATTGGGTTGTTGTTTTTCAAAAATACCGTTTGTTTTCCGAATGCCTTTAGGCATCATTGTTGTCGTTGTAGTCGGCGGCGTTGTCCTTACTCCCATCGTCATTATCATCATCATTATAAAGCGTCATATTAGGCTTGCTCGAACATGGTTAATGTTATAGTCATTAAAAGACGATATGAGCCATTTCACGGCTAATGAGGTAAAGATGGAGCATTGTATACCAAGGAGTCCTTCAGAATCTAAAAAATCCTAATCTTTCAACAAGAGGTGTGCACGGGAGTTGTCGTGTCACGCGTGAGTCACGTGATCCGTGAGTGAGATCCAAATTAAATCAAGTAATCATGTGAGATCGTGATTGAATTAAAATTCTTCGTGCGTGAGTGAGTGAAATCATGCTCACGACACTAATCACGACTCACGAGAAAATCACTACTCGCCAGACGCTCACGAAACACTCACTAGTAGTGCGTGAGATACACTTTTTTCTTTATGTGGAAAATAAAACGAGCGCGTGATTCGCAAGTGTTTCGAGAGCCCTAATGTCTCGTGAGTCGCGCATGGGTCGTGCGTAAGCGTGAGTGCGTAAGTAACACTTTTTCTCGTCAGCGTGCGTGAATTTAGGTGAAAAATGACTCACGGGCACATATCTGCTTTCAAACACCGACTGGACGTTAGGTAGATCGGATAAGGCTGATGGCATTGGGAGACATACAGTGTTCGTACAAAACTCCAGCTGCCTCGCAGACAGAAGGACTGGAATCCTACGGATTCAACAAGTTGAAGCTAAAAATATATAGAAGAGGTGGGGTGGGGGGATCAAAATTTTGCAGAGTGAGAACCCTCTATGTAACCAATTAGGTCAAGAAGGGTCATTTCTACGAACTTGTCATTGCTTAAAGCATGCTGTTGTTGGAACAGGTGATCCAAGAGTTTTGGCATAAAGGATGGAAGACTTGCAGGACGAAAGTCTTTTGCCCTGGTGTGATACGGTTTTCAAGCCTTTGGAATTAAAACGGCATTTCTAGACATAATCCATACTTTGCACAGTGGAATAGAATCAAAAAAAAAATCAGTAAGGAAAGGCTTAAGTCAGGCGGAGCAGACTATATAATACCTTACAATTATATTGGGTTGCCCAAAAAGTAATTGCGGATTTTTCATATAGTCGGCGTCAATATATATGTGTATATGAGAGCTATATCTAAAACTGAACCGATTTTGATGAAATTTCGCAGATATGTTAAGATTGATTGTTAACAAAACAATCAGAGCCAAATTTTCTGCAGATCGGTTGAAAATTGTAGTTACTACGGCCATTTAAGTGCAAATCCGGCGATACATATATATGGGACCTATATCTAAATTTGAACCGATTTTTACCAAAATAAAATTCGTTCGTCCTTGGGCCAAAGAAGTGGTTTGTGCAAAATCTCGTGACGATTGGACAACCAATACGACCTGTACCTTGATTACAAGAATACATGGACTCACAGACGGACATGGCTAAATCGAATCAGAAAGTGATTCTGAGTCGATCGGTATGCTTATCAATGGGTCTAGCTCTTCTCCTTCTTAGCGTTGCAAACAAATGCACAAACTTATAACACAGTCGTGGTGGAGGGTATAAAGACTGCTGAAATCACACAATATGTCTACCGATTTCGAGGCTATTCGGGGCTTTTAGTTTTTATACCCTCCACCATAGGATGGGGGTATACTAATTTCGTCATTCTGTTTGTAACACCTCGAAATATACGTCTGAGACCCCATAATGTATATATATTCTTAATCGCCATGTCATTTTAAGTCGATCTAGCTATGTCCGTCTGTCCGTCCGTCTGTCTGTCGAAAGCACGCTAACTTTCGAAGGAGTAAAGCTAGGCGCTTCAAATTTTGCACAAATACCTCTAATTAGTGAGGTCGGTTGGGATTGTGAATGGGCCAAACTAGCTGCCATATAAACCGATCTTGGATCTTGACTTCTTGAGTCATTACAGGGCGCAATTCTTATCCGATTTGGCTGAAATTTTGCATGAAGTGTTTTGATATGATTTGCAATAACTGCTCTACGTATGGTTTAAATCGGTCCATAACCTGATATGGCTGCCATATAAACCGATGTGGGGTCTGGACTTCTTGAGCCTCTAGAAAGCGCCATTCCTGTACGATTTATCTGAAATTTTGCATGACGTGTTTCGTTATAACCTCTTGAGTCCCTAAATGGCGAAATTCCTATTCGGTCCATAACTTGATATAGCTCCAAAAGCATTGCAAATATTGAGCTGAAATTTGGCAAAATAGGACTTTTTGCTGAACGCAGGCTAAGTTCTTGAACGTTCCAAATCGGACCATATTTGGATATATGTACCTGCTATATAGATCGATCTATCGATTAAGTTGTAGTGTGTATATGTGTGAGACAATTGTCTGGCCTTGGTCATGTTCATTGTCTGGCTTAGGTAATCTGATTCGCGCATATGGACACCCATCCGCGTTGCCGTGTGAATATACATACGTTGCATATTCACACAGGTGAGCAACCCAACAGCATGGGAACATGCTGGCTAGGCTTAAGCTAGCTTAGAAATATTTTGTTTAAATAAAATTCAATTTAAGAACAACAGCCAATTGAAGTGGTCCTCAATTCTTTCACATGGCGACCGTGAAAATAAAAAAAAATACACCCTACTCGCCGCCATTTAGAGCACAGTGAAAAAAAAAACTAAAAACGATTTTTTTAATTATTCAACGGCAAAAACAACACATAGAAAATAAACATAAATGAAATACAAAAAACTCCATAAAAAAACTGAAAAAA
This sequence comes from Stomoxys calcitrans, assembly GCF_963082655.1. NCBI lineage: Eukaryota > Metazoa > Arthropoda > Insecta > Diptera > Muscidae > Stomoxys > Stomoxys calcitrans. The sequence continues at coordinate 159,912,660 of NC_081554.1, read as the reverse complement.
AGCTAACAAAAAGAATTAAACAAGAAGAAAACATTAAAACACAACAGCAACACCAAAAAAGATGAGAACTGAAGCACAATAAAAAAGGATCTTTTTAAGCAAAATCAAGCAGCAATTATAAAATGAAACACTGCACCAACAACAACAACCATCATTTGTTGCTAAACCAACAATCAGTTAATTGCATCTTTTCCAATCCTTTATTATTACCAACAACAAGTAGCAGCAACAACAATACAAATAGAGGGACCGCATCTACAACTTCCACCACCACCACAACCAGAAACGTAAAGATGTTCCAGCATAAGCTAATTCTAATTGTTAAAAATAGTTTAACTGCTTCCATCGCAAAGAGTTTCGCAGGACAACAACAACAATAACGCATTCAAAAGTTAAGTAAAATCCATATATTAAATATACATATATGTATAGATTTTTTTTTTAAGGAGAAAGACTATTTTTGTCTCGAAAAAAAAGTAAAAATTTTAATTTATATTATGTACAAAATAAGAAAAGACCATGTTTCAGTTTATGTATTTGTGGACACAGTTTATTTTGTATTTGTATTTGTATTTTATTATGATAAAACCCATACAAAAGACAGTGTCTTATATAAAGCATGGGTTAGTAAATTGATAAATACAATGAGTTCAACAAGTTTTCATTTAAATAGAACAATAATTGGTACAAAATATTTAACAATTTAAGCAAAGTTACTGATACAATATTTAAGTTAAAAAAGGTTTAAACAAAACAAAAAAAAAAAAAAGAAGAAAAAGAAACTTTAAAGAAAATTTAACAATTTAATCAAAGTTACTAATAAAATAAATTTAAAAAAAAATAGTTATAAAAAAAACAAAACAAATAATTAATTAAAATGATTATAAATCAAAGATTTGAACTGACGTTCATTACTTATAATTTGAATACTATTGGGAAGATTATTTCAGAGACGTATAGCATTAACAAAGAACTGTTGTTCAGATACACGATATTGATGACGTATTTGTATTACTTGTTTACCTCTTGTAGAGTTAGCAAAACGCAAAACAGAAGCCAGATATGACGGTTCATTGGTATAAATTATCTTGTGGATCATTTGCAACAAGCGTATCTTAAGGAACGAGTTAAAAGAGACACCATATACTTTATTAAGCCTCTTCTTACCGCCTTTGGTTGTTGACGCTGCACAAGTGATTCGTTCAACATATTTAGACTTTAATCGGCGTAAGCATTTAAGAGTATAGTAATCATGGGTGGTACGGAATCAAAGATAGAGGATCCCAATGCCAATGTGATTAACGACATTGTGGTAAAGGTAGAAAGTCCTACCAACTACTTCTTAATCATAATTAGTTTATTGGCAGCCCAGCTATTGGTAACTCTTTACCAACTGCATAAGAGGGCTCTACGGAAGAATTATATAAGGGCCGCTTCTGTTGCAAACGATCTTGAAAAGGTATAGGAATCAATATGTCAAAAAAATAACTTAAAAAAAAATCTTGACCAGCCATACCAGCACACAAAATAAATGAAAATCTTTAAATTTTAGAACTCACATGGACTGGATCGACATAATCGGTGTAGCCAGAATAATCAAAGAGCAGAACTTTGATAGGTCATACAAAAGTCTGAAAGTAGACAGACCGATAGGAAATGAGACATTAGGTCGACACCTTAAAATATTATTTGAAGCCCTGGAAAAAATTCGGACATTTTTAAAAGGGTACTACGATAATCTTACCCCCTCCCACAAAATAGCAGCAGAAGCATATTTTTTGGATGTACGAAATAAACTAGCAAATTTATTGGAATCTAAGGGCATAGAAAATAGATTGTCAGTGAGTTTCCATGACGAGGTCGTTTTCTACATTAAATTAGAGGAAGTTGGCGAAAACATTGATTGTAAATCACTTACCAAACTCTTTGACATTGCAAACGAGGCAGGAAACATGACACAATCGGTTACGGATTTTCTGGGTTTGGCCACAAGGGTCATACCGGATTTTAACGGAAGCTCCGAAAATCTGCAGAGTTTTCTTGATGCACTGGACCTTATAGATTCAGTAAAAGAAACTCATGAACAGATTGCAGTGAGAGTCATTAAGACAAAATTAAAAGGGACGGCGAGAAACCTTATCGGCTCAGAAGGGACCATCAAGGACATAATAATAACATTGAGAAAATCTGTCAAAGGCGAATCAACTGAAGTTATCACAGCAAAAATTTTAAATATTAGACAAGGAAATAAGACGGCAAACTCGTTTGTGAGTGAAATTGAGGAGCTTACGAAAGCACTGTCTAACGCCTACATTTCTGACGGACTACCTGTAGAATTAGCACAGAAGTACTCAACTCAAGTAGCCGTCAAAACGATGTCGAAAAACGCATCCAGCGATAGAGTTCGGCTTATAATGGAGTCTGGGAACTTTAGCACAATGAATGATGCGGTGTCGAAATTTGTATCATCTTGCACCGAGGGCATGTCCACCTTTGATGTAAGATACTACAATTCGAAATGGTATGGACGCGGAAATAGTCGTGGACGGGGTAATGGCCACTATAGAGGACGAGGTCGTTACTATAGAAACAATCGAGGACGTGGCTCCAATAACCACAATTTCGACAGTCGAAACAATAAAGGTAATAGGAACCGCAACGTGCGTATCCTTACCGAAGAAAATAATGATTCGGGAAACCTGAATCTTCCCTTGGGAGAACAATAGTCCAAAATCCAACTATACATCATATAAATCTAAGTCAGAGCATATTTGTGAAGGCAAAAAACAATTTTTCTAATAACATTCTCACATTATTAGTAGATACAGGAGCGGACATATCCTTATTAAAGCAATTTAATAAAGAATATAGTCAATTAATCAAGTCTAATACCACAATAATAAGTGGTATAGGTGAAGGAACAACCAAGTCATTTGGATCAATTGATTTGGATCTCCAAATTGATAAATTCTTAATCCCCCATGATTTTCAGGTGGTGGATAGGAATTTCCGTATACCTTGTGATGGTATTCTTGGCATGGATTTCATTAAGAAATACAACTGTATTTTGGATTTCAATGAGCACCATGATTGGTTGATTCTAAGACCTAACAACTTTCATTGTAATATTCAAGTCCCTATTATATTTTCTGACGTTAACCATAACGTTTTGTTACCTGCTCGTTCTGAAGTAATTAGAAAAGTACATATAACAACAAACGAAAAAGAGTTTTTAGTGATGAATCAGGAACTTCAACCTGGTGTTTTAGTCGCTAGCTCTATAGTAAATGCTAAAAACACATTTGTTCGAATTTTGAATACAACTTCACAAAATGTTATACTAAACACCAAGAGTATTGCGACTGAGAGTTTGAAAAATTATGACTTGATTGAACAAAAATATCTACAAAATGACAGAAAAGAGGAAATTCTTTCAAGGTTGGAAAAGAATTGTCCCAAAGAGTTTAAGGATCAACTTCACAAATTGTGTTCTGATTACACGGATGTTTTTGGTTTAGAAACAGAACCAATCACAGCTAATAATTTTTATAAACAAAAGATAAAACTTAAGGACTCTGACCCGGTATATATAAAAAACTATAGGATTCCACATACACATAGAGCAGAAATAAACGAACAAGTAAATAAACTTTTGGCTGATGGTATAGTTGAACCATCCGTATCAGAATTTAATAGCCCACTACTTCTTGTTCCAAAAAAGGCGCTTCCAAATTCTGAACAAAAGCATTGGCGTTTAGTTGTTGATTATCGCCAAATTAATAAAAAGGTAATAGCAGACAAATTTCCCCTCCTGAGTATATAAAGTCGTGACAAGTATATAAAGTATATAAAGTCGTGACAAGATCTGAAACTCGTCGAAATAGTCCAAACCACGTTTATGACGATACTCGTGGAAATTTTTCAATCGAAGAGCCCAACGTTTATGACGTCATTAATTTTAATGATGTTAAAAAATTCGTTAAATTAAAGTTATCTTTAAACCAGTGTTGCTAAAAACATGGCAAAGTGATTTTAAAACGAATTCATGTTGTGGAATTTTGTGCTAATGGGAATTTTGATTTAGATCAATTTTTCCACAGGCTTAATAGAGAAGCTGGCGCACTGAAAATCTCCCAACTTCAGATGGCACCAAGCGAACAAATATTTAAATTTGTTCCACTTGATTTATTCAAGAAAACGGGCAAGAAGATATTAAATAGGGTAAAAGTAGCGCTACTACCTATGGTGACCATTATAAACGGAAATAAAAAAAGACTATTACTGTTCATAGCGATAGATTAAAAATATTTAGAAAATAGATTAGAGACAGGCCTGTTCACCAATTTATTTTCATAGTTTTTTTTTTGGTATTTCTTTTTAAATATATTCAAATTCGTGTACCTTAATTAAGTTAATTTTAGCATTTATTATTAATTTTTTTTTTGTAATTTTGTTAAATGTATATCCTGTCATTTTAAGAAAATTAATATAACTAACACATAACATTTAATTAAATTGTAGAATTAATAATTATTGTTTTTTTTAACTTTAAGATTTTATTAAAAACGTTTATATTTTCCATAAGAAATAATTATCTATTAAGTAATTTTGTACATATTAAAAAATGATTAGCAAGTAATCATTTTTTTGTGAAAAGGGAGATGTAGCCCATAAAAGCTTCTTCAGCCACTATAGGACTCAATTCTTATCCGATTTGGTTGAAATTTTGCACAGTATATTTTTTTATGACCCGTAATATACGTGTCTATAATGGTCCGAATCGGACTAAAACCTGATCCAGCTCCCATAAAAACGGATCTCCAGATTTTTCTTCTAGAGCCTCTATCCGATTTGGCTTAAAATTAGCAAAGTGACCTTTTCTAAAACCCTTAATATACGTGCCAATTTTGGTCCGAATCGGCCTAAAACCTGATCCCATATAAACCAATCTTCCGATTTTAATTCGTGAACCTCCAGTGGACGTAATTCTTATCCGATTTGGCTGAAATTTTGCATAGTGATATTTTATGAAGGGTGCTTTTTTTAAGGCCACCGTATCGCAGAGGTTAGCATGTCCGCCTATGACGCTGAACGCCTGGGTTCAAATCCTGGCGGGACCATCAGAAAAAATTGTCAGCGGTGGTTTTCCCTTCCTAATGCTGGCAACATTTGTGAGGTACTATGCCATATAGAAACTTCTCTTAATAGAGTTGTCGCACTGCAGCACGCCGTTCGGACTCAGCTATGAAAAGGAGGTCCCTTATAATTGAGCTTAAACTTAAATCGGACTGTACTCATTGATATGTGAGAAGTTTGTTCCTGTTCCTTAGTGGAATGTTCATGGGCAAAAATTAGCATTTGCCTTTTTTAAGAGTTATAGGAAAGTTTTTCAAAAAAAACATAAAATATTCAGAAAAAACTTGAAATCTTTATTTTAATCGATAGTACGGTCCATATATTGAAGTTCATTCTAAGTTTTATTAAAAATGCATTTACTTTCTTTTAAAAAATCCGCAATTACTTTTTGGGCAACCCAATAATTTAATGTTTGAAGATATTTGACCGTGACTGCGCTTCAAATGGTCCATCTGCTTAGTCTAATTTTGGCATACTCATTCCAACATTTCGGCCGGTATCTCACGAATAAATGCTTCAATGGTGTCTTCCAATGCGTCAATTGAAGCCCATTTGTATGCCTGTATAGACATGAGCTTTAACATAAACCCACAAAAAATTGTCTAAAGGCGTTAAATCGATCTAGGCGGCCAATTGGCCGGTCCCTAACGTCAAATAAAATGTTCACCGAACTCGCCTCTCAATAAGTCCATTTTTACGCGTGGTGTGTGGCAGCGTCTTGTTAAAACGACATGTCATGCAAGTCAAGCTCTTGCATTTTGGGCAAAAAAAAGTTGTATATCATCTTACGGTGCATTACAAATTGCATATCTTTGAAGAAGTACGGCCCAATGATGTAACCAGCCCATAAACCGCACCAAACTGTGACTTTTTCTGGATGCATTGGTAGCTCTTGCAATGCTTCTGACTGATCTTTGATCCAAAATCGACAATTCTGCTTATTTACGTACACATTGAGCCAAAAATGAGCTTGTTGCCAAAAAAGATAATAGCTAAAAACTCACCCTTTAAAAGAACCTTAATATGAAGAAAGCATTTTTCGCCAAATGGAATGCTTCCTTAAAATGTTGGAAAATTTTTAATTTTTAAATTAAGTTTGCTAATTTTTGGCTGGAATTTTTAAAATTAGGACAATAATGTTTTCTATCTACTGACCTTGTTATTCTGTTTCTAACACCTCAAAGTATTGATCTGGGAACCCATAAACTATATATATCCTTGATCGTCTTGCCATTCTTAGTCGATAAAGACATGTCAGTCTGTCCTACCTCGTGTCCGTCCGTTTGAGGAAAACATGATATAGCTCCCATATAAACCAAATTGACACCTTGAGGCCCTAGGAAACGCAATTCTTATCTGTTTGGGCTGAAATTTTACACAAAGTTTTTCGTTACGACTTTCAACAATTGTGGCAACTATGATCCAAATCGGTGTGTAGTCCGATATAGCGCCCATATAAAACAATCTCCTGATTGTCATGTACGGTCCAAGTCGTTTATATAAACTTTCAACAAAATCCATGTTGGCTGGTCCCAAGATTCGACCGATTAGACAAAAATTTGTATTGTTTCAAATAAGTGCACTTAGTCAAGATTTTTCAGTTTGAGGCTAAAACTTTAGCATTTTTCCTAACGATTAGTGATCGATTGGCCTGCTGATCGAACCATACCCTACCCGCCAAAATTTGTTTTTCTCACAGTCCATTCTGTATTTCCCAACAACACTATATCCAGAAATTCAATGTCAAAGCGACACTACTTTCTCTTCTCTCGTTCGATCCTTATATATGCGAAATCATGCTCGTCTGAAATGCCTCATATGTTTAAGTGTCTGCATAGATGTGTTATGAATACAATGTCTGGCAATTTTGTTTGTTTTTGTTTGTGGGTTTTTCGATAGGGCCCTATCGATACATCCTGCCAACCAACTGTCTGCCACCCACAATGTTTATGTCTAGCACGGAAAGCTGCATTATGCTTCGAAATGTGAGTTAAGCCTTTTTTGGCCTATCGAGCTTAGTTGATTTTGCCTTTTTAGATTCTGGAATTTGTTGTTGTTGTTTTCCAAAGTAAAAACAAAAAAAGACGAAAATTCAAATTACGTGGGCAATATTATTATTGTGGGTTTTTATGGATTTTGAATGCTTGAAAAAATTAATCATAATATTTATGACTATTTAAAAAGGACTATAGAAAAGTTTTCGGTGAAAAAATAATGAAAACAAATTTTGGGTACCCACCACCATGGATACCGTTAAAAATGTTTGCTTATTAACTCAGTTTGTATTTAGATTATTTTGCAGCTATCAAATCGGGTATTGATTGAGGCTTCTATGGTCTCGAGAAGTCATATCGTGGTAACGGTTTTTAACAGGCTTTGGGGACGTGCTGTGAGTATTGGAGGGCGTAAGTACACTTCACACAGGATGACACCTGCTGATATGCGTTCCTCAGTACGAATGGGAAAGAATCTCCTCGAACCATTTAATACCAAACGAGGTTTCAGACAAGGAGACAGCCTATCGTGTAATCTCTTTAATATCGAGATTATACGAGATGCAGATGTGAATAGATATGGCACACTAATAACACGAAACATATGCTACTCGTCTATGTCGACGAAATCGGCATCATAGGTCGGTCACCGGAAGTAGTAACTGCAGCCTTTGAAAGAATCGAAAGAGAGTCAGTGAAAATGGGTCTGACAGTTAATGGGGATAAGACGAAATGGATGGTTTCAACTCCCAAAACGCCTTGTAAAACCGAGCAGATAAAGAAAATGGAGAAAGTTGAGAACCACAACTTTGAAATAGTCAGCAAATTTATCTACTCCGGCACCGCCGCAACCGAAACGAATGACACCAGTTTTGAGATTAAGCGAAGAATAATACTGGCAGACAGATGCTACTTTGGACTAAGTAAGCAGTTTAGAAACAAGGCCACCTCTCGACAGACAAAGAGTACACTATTCAAGACACTGATACTACCCTTGCTGTTATATGGTTCTGAAGCATGGGTACTTGTGAAAGCAGATGAGGCAGTACTTGGAGTATTTGGGAGAAAGATTCTTCGTAAAATATATGGACCAGTTTGCGTTAATAGAGAATATTGGCGACGTATGAACCATGAGCTGTATGACGACGATTGCATGGTTACACGCATCAAAATACAATGGCTGCGTTGGCTAAGTCATGTTGTCAGAATGGATGAAGAAGCTCCAGCAAAGAAGTCTTTTGAAGGCAAACACGGTTGTACACGCAAACCGAGAAGACCAAAAGCCCTATGGAAAGATCAAGTGGTGGGAGACATCTCGAAACTTGGTGTCAGAAATTTTAGAATGAGCGCAGAAGATCGAGGCGCTAGGAACGCTATGCTACTTTCGGCTAGTGGAACAAATGTTCTGTTGCAATGAAAGTAAAGTAAAGTAAGTACCCTTCACGTGCGAAATTTCCGACAAATCGGATGAAAATTTTGGCTTCTAAGGGCTCAAGAATTCAAATCGGGGCATCAGTTTTTATGGGCGTTAAATGAGTTTTTAGAGCGATTCGGACCATACCAGATTTCTTGTTTGAACCGATGAGTGCAACTCAACTCTGTAACTCGTAATGCAAATGCACTCAAGGCGGTTAATGATCTGTGCCTGTTTCCGGTGGAGCGGCAGGTCTAGAGCCCGGGAGTAGGCTAAGAATGGACTCGAAAGACCCAATAGCTGCGGTGGTGATATCTGGCCATAGCAAGTTGTCTGATACTGAGACTGGGGTGAAATTGTGCACGTAGAGTGGAGCGGCAGAGCCAGGCTCCACAAGCCGACAGACGACTGGTCAGCAGGGACTTTTGACGAAAACACCCGGTTCGAGTCTTAAAGACAAGGCCGAACCTATTTTATCTTCACATGTCTTTAATTTCCCTAGGCCATTGGACTTCTCTGCCAAACCAATACGCTCTTTTTGAGAGGTTGGAATAATAAAAGACGCATCTCTCTCAGGTTTATTGGAAGGCTTGGTGCGAATGATCCTAAAACTCTCACCGATAAGGAGAGAGACCCCCTAATTGGGCTCGGAGATTAGCTCCGCAGGCTATCCCAAAGGCTACAGGTCTAGGTGCGGAAACGGTAACGCAGTCAGCCAAAATGCAGCGGTTATGTGGAAGGCATCCCATGACCAAAAGAACTATGGCGAATAATAGTAACAAGGGTCACAAAATCTTTGCTAATGTCGCTAAGAACAGCTTAGTGACGGTAGTTGTCGACAAGGGAGAAGAACAGAGCTGCATACCGAAGAACAATTGGAGTGGGATAGTCAGTCAATGGACCCTTATATATTTACTTCCATGCCCTTGCGGAATTGCCTGGGTGGAGGAGGCCCAGGTTTGTGACGATGGAGGCTTATATCGGGGCCGATACAAGCGATTTGCTTTTGGGGTTTAACGCTCTATTGAAATGTATCGTTGCGCCCTAGGAAGACATGGCAAGATCTGGCTAGTCACAGCACTGGATTTAGTCAAGAAGGAAGATATTCCTTCTCAATCATTGGCACATGCTTGGATACGAAGGATTCCTCAGATCCTGAACCCATACTTTCAACCACAGATTGGAAGAGCGGTAGTTCGGTTGAGGCTGATGACTGACCGGAGGCATGAAGTATTCGTACTAAGCTTCGGCTGTCTCGCAGACCTCAACAAGTCTGAAGCAGTTGTATCCTACGAATTCAAAAGTTGATCTCATCAAGTCTGACGCAGTTGTATCCTACGAATTCAAAAAGTTAATGCTGAAGTTGTATTAAAGCGGTGGGTTTGGGGAATCAGGAGACGACTCAGCTGTTGTTGCTGAACACTTGCCTGAGTAACTATCGACCACATCGCTAAAGTCTGGCAGATTGCAGGAGACTTAAAATCCGCCTTCCACGATCGAGACAGGAGGGGATGGCATCTAAACGGGACCCGACAAGCCCTGTGCGGGTGGATCACAAAGTTGGACTGGGCTCAAAGTGTGCGCCAGCGGGGAAGAGCGGAATTCAAAAAGTACTTCGACAGCAGCACTTAGTGAAGCATATAAGGAGAACTCGTTCGCACCGCAAGTGTCTGGTGGCCTGAGGTAGATTGGTTCCTCAACTTTCTCACCTGCCCCTGGATGCGTACGGAAGGTCATCATAACAAGTTCTAACGAATCTTGTGAGGATGAACTCCTGGTGGAATCAGAAGACGAGACTATTACAACAGTGGTGGAAATTCTGAATCCTGACTATGGTCCGGTTTCTACAGAAAAATCTCCACCATTGTAAGGCCGCGTCGACGGCACTAAAGGTCTTCCTGATGGCTGGGGGATTTGATTCTTATCCAGGGACCATGGATGTGTGGAGGAATAGCTCGTGGGCTAAGAATTCCGGAAATATAGGGAATGAGAGGCACAGAGCCTGTATTCTTGCAAGGAGTAGTCTAAATGAAGATTTAGTAGTAGCCAGCAGAAGATTTAGTAGTAGCCAGCCTTGAAATAAACAACTCTAATTACTGGCTGGCTTCCCTATATATGACACACGATTTAGAGATGTCGCCTTCAAACCTTAAGTCGCTGGTTGAAGCCGCTTCTGTAGGGAAGAAAAGCCTCATTGTAGGAAGTGATGCTAACACACATCACCAGATATGGGGAATTTCGGATGTCAACGAAAGGGTTGAGCTGCTTATTGAATATATTGTAAATTGCAATCTGGCGATTTGTAATAAAGGAAGGAAGGAAGGAAAAGGAAAAGTTAGATGACCACAGCTTCTCTGATCATCGTTACATTAGTTTCAGCTTTGGAGAAAATACTGAAGTAGTGTCCCTCGGCTAAACAAAGAAAGGCGGATTGGCAGCATGCCCTAATGCCAAGCCAAGGGGCAAACAGCGACCACTATGGTGGGCCCCAGAGCTGATCGGTCTAAGGAAGGACTGCAGAAAAATCTTTAACAGGGCGAAAGCCACAAGAGCACCACGCAATTGTGTTATCTATGGGTTGCCCAAAAAGTAATTGCGGATTTTTTAAAAGAAAGTAAATGCATTTTTAATAAAACTTAGAATGAACTTTAATCAAATATACGTTTTTTACACTTTTTTTCTAAAGCAAGCTAAAAGTAACAGCTGCAATTACAGAGTCACAAGCTGTGAAAAAATTTGTCAACGCCGACTATATGAAAAATCCGCAATTACTTTTTGGGCAACCCAATATAAGTCTGAGCTAAGAAAATATAAAGGCGAGCTGATAAAGGCTCAGAACAAATCTTGGGAGGAATTCTGCGGCTCCGTGGAGAAACATCTGAGACCTCTAGGCTAAGGAATATTCTATGCTCTAGACCTATTGCGGTGGGGTATATTCAGAAGTCAGAGAATTTATGGACAATGATGAAACACCAGAACTACTCATTGACACACATTTCCGGGGAAACTCTTCAACGGGCAATGTGGCTCCAGAAGAGGTTCTCACTGGTATGCATTTGTCGGAGGTTATTGGGGAAATTGTATCTAAGCAGGAAAGTTTCCCAGCACTCTAAGAGATATACTTCAGGAAGCTCTACGTGTAACAGTAAAGTAGTTCTTTTTTTAGCAGGAGATACTAGCTGTCTACAGTGGAACCTGTATCCTTGGGTGGAGAGAATCTTCCATTTACAGAAAGCGCAAAATACCTGGGTGTTTCGCTGGACAGGAAATTGTACTTCAAATCCAACATTTTGGAAAGGACAATAAAAGGCCACTCTTACCCTATACACCTGCAAGAGAGCCATTAGCAAAAGTTGGGGGTTTAGACCACGTGCTATGCATTGGGTATATACTGCAGTTGTCAGACCAACAATGCTATATGATGTTGTGCTCTGGTGGACGGCGCTTGGAAAGTCCACCTACTGCTCAATACTTAACCGGATCTAAAGGATGGCTTGTTTGTGCATCACAGCCACACTGAGGATGACACCAACTGATGCACTGAATTTAATGCTACATCATATGCCTCTGGACATTGTGGTAACAGAAGTTTTATAGACTTCTATACGGATGGTTCCAAACTAAACGACCAGGGCGTCTTGGGAGTTTACTCAAAAGATCTAGAACTGGTCATATCGTAAAGGTTACACGACCACTGCAGTATCTATCAAGCGGAGATCCTCGCCGCACTAAGGACGACACTATCTGATGCATTGAATTTAATGCTACATCTTATGCCTCTGGCCACAGGAGTTACGTAGACTTCTATACGGATGGTTCCAAACTAAACGACCAAGCGGGCTTTGGAGTGTACCCTTAAGATCTAGAACTGGTCATATCGAAAAAGTTACACGACCACTGCAGTGTGTATCAAGAGGAGATCATTGCAATTAAAGCAATGGTGGAATGGCTTAGATACAATGTCATAACGACGATTGGCATAAATATCTTCTCAGACAGCCATTTAATCCCTGGAGAACGTATTTCTGAACACAAAAACCGCCCTCGAATATCGCAGATCTCTCAACGAGATGGCTGAACAGTTAAAAATTCACCTGTTTTGGGTACCGGGCCACAGTGATATCACAGGGAATTGTAAAGCGGATAAAATTGCGAGACTAGGAACTACCCTACACATTCCAGGGATACGGGAATCTGTGGATATGCCTCTAGCGACATGTAAGCTAAGTTTTCAGGTCCAGGCCCGAAGGACAACGAATGATAGGTGGTCACAAATAGGGGGCTGTGAGCATTCCAAAACTATGTGGCCTAATCTAGACTTGAAGAGGTCTACTGCTTTGCTGTCATTGGCTAGAACAGACGCTTCAGTCATTGTGTCCGTCATGACAGGTCACTGTCTAATCGGAAAACATGCTGACAAACTGAAGGTTGCCAGCAACGACTTTTGCAGAAGCTATGAGGACATCGAAAGAAGAAGAGACTATACAACACCTTTCATGTGTGTGTCCCACACTAGCAGTCAGAAGAAGTTCCACTTCAGGTTCTCATTTCTTTGAGAACCTGTCTAATTTAGCGGTCAAAAGGAGTTCCACTTAAGGTTCTCATTTCTTTGAGAACCTGTCTGATTTAGCGGATGTGAACATTCGCAAGTTATTGGGCTTTTAAAGCGATCTGGATAGTTCAACGGTAGGAACTAGAAGGCAACTCCCTTCTCATGTTCCTGTGGTATCACAATGGACGAAAACGTCTAAATGAGTCTGATGGCAGACTGCCACTTAAACCTAACCTAACCTATGTCATTATAAGCACGGATGTTGGAAGTCATAGCGCAAGTCTTTGTGCCAATTTTAGACAAATCCAATGAAAATAGAGGCCTCTAGGGACTCAAGAAGCCAAAGCCGGGGATCGGTTTATATGGGAACTATTGGGTTGCCCAAAAAGTAATTGCGGATTTTTCATATAGTCGACGTTGACAAATTTTTTTACAGCTTGTGACTCTGTAATTGCATTCTTTCTTCTGCAAGTTATCAGCTGTTACTTTTAGCTTGCTTTAGAAAAAAGTCTAAAAAAAGTATATTTGATTATAGTTCATTCTAAGTTTTATTAAAAATGCATTTACTTTCTTTTAAAAAAACCGCAATTACTTTTTGGGCAACCCAATATATCCAAATCTGAACCGATATGGCCCATTTACAATCCCCAATTACCTGAAGACATCAATAAGAAGTCTCTGTGCAACATTTCGGGCGAATATCTTTATTCGTTGGACCACTATCTTGATTTCCACAGACGAACGGATGGACATGGCTTGATCGACTCGGAATGTCAAGACGATCAAAAATATGTATTCATCAATATTTCGAGGTATTACAAACGGAATGACAAGATTGGTAAACCCCTCATCCTGTACTGTGGGTATAGAATTCATAATTTATAATTATTGAGGGAAAAAATTGTCATGGAACATTGTTAAGCTCATCATTCACCTATCCACTGCCTTGTTGAATTTATTTTTCCCTTGTTGCTTTCATTTTCCATCTTATTGATCAATAAAGCAGTTTTGTTGTCCGTAAGCTGAATATTATGGACTTCTGGATTGAATTTTAATAGACCGAATTTTGGCAAGCCAACAAAGACTTTCTAAAAAAACAATTTCACCATTAATGTTGGCTCATTTTTTCCAATTTTCCATATATTTTGTTGTTTTTTCCATTTTTCACAAAATTTGATTTCATTAAGCTTCTTGTTTGTTATCCTTAAAGTTAAGCCAAAACCCATAGATAAGTATAGAACATGTTCCTCTGCAACTGTTTTCCAACAACCAACCAACCAACCAACATCATTGAAAGAAATTGCAATTTTAATGCATGACAGCACATTTTCAATATAACTTCAGCTGAGCAGGATAAAGGAAAGAAACCAAATCTTAAGGAACAAAAAATTGGAAACATATTAAATTTGAAAATAAGAAATAACACAAAATGGGAAAAAAGGGAAACAGCAGCACCATACGGTTTGATAAACACAAGAGTTATAGGAAAATTCCTATTAAGCTTAACATGACTCGATGTGCTCGTACTGTTGCTTAAGTGGGAGAGTGGGAGCAGTGGAGGTTTCAAATGGGATTTTATTATAAAAGTATTGATGATGAAAAAGTAAAGTAGGAGGGAGAGAAAAGTAAAATATTTGCCAAGAAAATCGCTTTGCTTTTCCTTTCAAGGCCTTTTTCAAGGAATATGGAGAAGTGATTGGGAGGGGAAATAAGAGGGGTGGGGACAATTAGATGTTTTTTAATAGATTGCATTTTTAATCCAAATTTGTTGTTCCATTTGCTGTGTTTTATTTGAAAGGGCCCACTCCGCTGCGCCTTCTTTAACTCCCTAATATCTATTTAGGGTGGGGACACTTCGCCCTGAATATGGATATCGTGCTACTGTAGCCTATGTCCGCCTATGACGCCGAACGCCTGCGTTCGAATCCTGACGGAACAAAAATTGAAGCGGTAGTTATCCCCTCTTAATGCTGGCGACATTTGCGAGGTACCATACCATGCATGGTCATGTAAAAAATTCTCCCCAGGTGTCGCACTATGGCATACCGTACGTACTCGGCAATAAAAAAAGGTCCCTTCAGAAACATTTCGTAAGAGTCCCATAATGGCACGATCGGTAAATAAGTTGTGTTTGAAGGTGGGGTGGACCCCAGGGTCTTTATCCCGAAAATGAATATAAATTTCCCGAAAATCAATAAATATTCACCAAATAAGCCCCCCTCTATTTTGAGGGGGCCGGCTCCCCAAACACATGGCTCTATATTGCCGTGATTGGTCTATATATCCATTTGCCGGGTTTTGGGCTGTCCCCGTGGCACCCGTCCCCAACAATAGAAACCATGTTTTTTTTGATGATTGTTAGAGTGCAAAAAATTTCGAACTAATCGCATTACCAATCTCCGAGATCTGTTATTTTTGAAATTAGGTATATCAAATTCGTGTCCTCTCCCAAATCCCCTTACTTTGAACTCCATTTTGTCATGGTCGGTATGTATGAACCGTTTGAAGGGTGTTTTGGGGCTGGAGAGGCCACCGGCACTTTGTCCTAAAAATAGATTTCAAATTCGTTCTTTACTCCCAAATAGCGTTGATTTGAGCTCCATATTGCTATAGTCGGAAATAAAGTTCAGTTTAAGGCGTGATTTAGAACGTACTTTCAAAATTGGATATCAAATTCGTTTTCTACTCTCAAATACCTTTCATTTGAGTCCCATATTGCCATAAAAAGTCAATTAATCTATTCGACGTATTTTTAGGAGGAAAAGAGCCACTTTGACTTGAACGCAAGTTTTAATGTCATATTTTTAATCTACTCCCAAATATCTTTCATTTGAATCCTATATACCCATGGCCGGCTGATATGCCCATTTGGGGTTATTTGGGGATGAGGCGACCTCCCTTTACTTGGACTACTAATCTGGACTACTACTTACTAATCTACTGCCGAATACTTTTCATTTCAGTCCCACACTGATAGGAACGCCGAATATTTCTGCTTAGAGGAGTTTTTGAGTTGGGGCGGTCCGCTGGGTACTTGGACCCAAAATTTAGTATGATTTTCATTTTCTAGTCTCCAATACCTTTCATTTGATACCCATATTGTGCCCATCAGTCCTCTTTTGGATTTGGGTGGCGTTTATGGTGTAAGGGGGTGGGTCAGCCACCATCCGATATCTAAAAATTATATAACCTGTGTTTTCCTTTTTTGAATCTACGGAACAAACAAACAAAACGAGTCCCACATAGTCACGATGGGTCATATGCCCATTTGAGAAGTTTTTTGGGGGATGGGGTGACCCTCTACACTTTGATCTGATTTTGTATACCAGATTCGTAATATACTCCCGAATAACTTTCATTTAAGCCCCATTTTGATATGGACGACCAATTTGTCTGTTTTTTGATATTTTGGGGTTAGGGCGACTTCCTGGGTACTTGGACCCAATTTTTATTACCATATTCGTATTCTACTCTTTAATAGCTTTCATTTAATATCCATATAGTCTTTATCGGTCCATTTGTGATTTAGGTTGGTATTTTTGGGGTAAAGGTTGGGAGGGTCCGCCCCCTTCCAATATCAACGAATTATAAGACATATTTCTTCTTCCTGACCATATTCTAAATCTACTCCCGAATACCTATCATTTGAGTCTCATATTGTCATGATTGTTAAATAAACCTATTTTAAGAGGTTTTGGGCCTGGGTCGGCCCCGCAGGTAGTTGGACCCAATTTTTACTATGAAATTCGTACTCTACTCTTAAATACCTTTCATTTAAGTCCCATATTGTCCTGATCGCTCCACTTTTATTTTTGGGTAGTACTTTTGGGGTAGGGGGAGGGTCCGCCCCCTCCCGATATCAAAAAATTGTATAGCTTATGTTTACTTTCAGACCAACCTACACAATCTGTGAGTCTCAATCAATTTGTGATGCTTAATGCTGTAGTTACCCAATGAACCAAATGTCAGATGTCTGAAGTCTTCCGACAAATTCTTAGCGAGTTCGTTCCGATTTCTGTTCGACATTCGGAGGGAATTTTTGTTCTGAAAGATGTCTGACCGTCTTTTCGTATGGATCTTAACTATTTCTGCCGATATCTGCTGATTTTAAGTGGGACAATCTGCACCGTAAGTGGGACAATCTCCACCGTGTAGGTTAGGTTGAAAAGAGTGTGCGGATATTAATCCTCTCCATGCCACTATGGACATACACCTAAGCCCTTAATCATGTTGTTGTGTACTCTTGAAACTAAAAAGTAACCTCGAAGAAGAAAATTTTAAGTTAGGAATTCCGTGCTACTTAGAAAATCCTTAATTGTTCTCCATACCACTCCACTATGTTGGTTCATGTCTGATATTGTGTCTCCACCCAAATGCCGGTATCTGTTAGACGCGACAGCCGGGCAGTGACAAAGGAAATGCTCCAACGTCTCATCATCTTTCCTACATTCCCTACACATGCTTTCACTTGCCGCACCGATTTTACATAAGTGAGCTCGTAGTCCTATGTGTCCCGTTATGATACCAATAGCTATACTGACCTCCTTCTTGCTTCCTTTCAGTAAAACCATCGTCTTCTCACGATCTGAATTCCCCCATAGGATTTTCGCCCTCCTACCGATCGTTTCGCCGTTCCACAATGTTGCATGCGCATTCGTCGCCCACTGCCTTAACTCGGACTGCGTCGACCCGAAAGGCTTCGGGTTAACTAAGTTTATTGACGGCAGTCCTATGGCCTTCACCGCCAAATCGTCTGCCCTTTCATTTCCGCTTACTCGGTTATGGCCCGGCATCCAAACGATGTGGATTGTTCCATCCTCAGATAAGGCGTTCATCCCCTTCTTATATTCCAAGACTGTTCGTGACCTTTCGCTCCTGGTTTTTGTTGCCCTTATGGCAATTTTACTGTCCGTAAAGATGTTCACACTCGACGTCCTCGTGTTGATACCACAACACATCACGCATTCTGTAATCGCCCGATTTCCGCCTGCTGGACTGTTTTCTGATTAGGCAGTCTAAGACAGAACTCAGTCCCTGGGTTCTCAGTGTTGACCCCCAGGCCCACTCTGTCCTCTTGCTTTGATCCATCTGTGTTACATGTTCTTCCAGGTGGCAATACTAGGCTACCTAGTACTCGACCTCAAGTGTCGTCTCAGGTATCCGATCGGAACCTTTTCCATTCCTTCCAGGTTTCCTATCGTTGCCTCGATTATACCACGATGGTATGAGCTGCTCCTATCCTCAATCCATTCTCCCATCGCCATTAGTCTCGTAGTCACAGTGGCTGCCTCGCATTTAATCTGTATGTCTAAGGGTCGGATACCTAGAATAGTCTCCAGGGCCCTAGTGGGCGTGGTCCTCATCGCTCCGCCTATGCCAAGACAACATGTTTTCTGGACCTATTGTATTATCCTTACGTTGCACTTTTCCTCCACCAGTCCACCAAACAACTGAGACGTAAGTCAGTATCGGTCTAATCACGCTGCTGTAGAGCTAGTGGTCTATCCTCGGCTTCAGGCCCCATTCCAAGCCTAAGTCCCATCTACACAGTGCCCAACATCTGTGAGCCTTCTCAGTACGCTCCTGAATGTGACACTTCCAATTAAGTTTCCTATCCAAGATCACTCCTAAGTATTTGACCTTGTCAGACCCCATTGACCCCATTAGCTGGGCTTTTTGGGAGTGGGTGATGGTCTCATCGTCCGCTCTCTGTTCTTTAGGCTGCATTGACTTTCCTGTCACTGAACTGCCTGATGTTACAGTATTAGGTTCTTTGCCTATCGTAGGCTTCCGAATCTTGATATAGTCGGTAGTGGTTCCATCTTCGGGTCCCTGTCGTTAGGCTGTATTGAGTTTCCCGTCCCTGCATTGCTCGATGTTCCAATATTAAATCTTTGCCTATCATGCAAAATTTCAGCCAAATCGGATGAAAATTTTGGCTTCTAGAGGCTCAAGAAGTCGAATAGGGAGATCGGTTTATTTGGGACCTATATCAGGTTCTTGACCGATTTGATTGAAAGTCATAACCGAACTCTATTTATTATTTCGCACAGTTGGTGAAAGTCATAACAGAACACTATGTGCAAAATTTCAGCCAAATCGAATCAAATTGAGGCTTCGAGGAGCTCAAGAAGTCAAATCGGGAGATCGGTTTATATGGGAGCTATATCAGGTACTTGACCGATTTGGACGGTACTTGACATAGTTATTGGAAGTCATAACAGAATACTATGTGCAAAATTTCAGCCAGATCGGATTGCGGCTTCCAGGGGCTCAAGAAGTCAAATCGGGAGATCGGTTTATATGGGAGCTATATCCAAATCTGAACCGAAATGGCCCATTTGCAATCCCCAATGACGTACATCAATCCCATGGCAGCCGGTTGTACGCACCGGATTGACCCGATGGAGTTCTACATCGGCAAGGGCTGCCGCCTCAGCGTATAACACACTGCTACAACAACAACAACATACATAAACATTAAATATCCGTGCACAATTTCAAGCGACTAGCTTAACGCGTTCGACCTTTATCATGATTTCGACAAACGGACGGACTAGATCGACTAAGGATGTCGGGACGATCAAGAATATATATACTTTATGGGGTCCTAGATCAATATTTCGAGGTATGACTAGATTAGTATACCCCCATCCTATGGTGGTGGGTATAAAAAAAATTTAAGTCAAATTTTGATTTAATTTTCGAGGTTATTTTCTTTATATTTCTCAAAATTTTTCCAAAATTTTATTTTAAAAGTAAATTTTTTTCTAGAAATCAGTTTGGTAGAAAATTTCTATTGAAATAAAAGTTATGTGACTTTTTTGACTGTTTTACCTTTTTAATAGCCCTAAAAGTATAGCTTGAAATTTTGCGCCTTAAAGTATGCAATGTATAAGAAGAGAACAGATTTCTGAAAAGCATTAATTTTAAATTATTATTATTATTATACGCTTTCATACTGAGCCATAGATTTTCTGTCAAACATTTATCATTGCAATTGGTCAACTCAAATGTGGTTCGATTTAAACGTAATTGTGCGGTTTGTATACGAAAGAGTCTGCTAAAATATGAAATACAAATTGCAATGATTTACGAATAACTACAGATAAGAAAGAACGTTAATTATACGCACACATAGGAGATATAAATATTGCTAATGAGGTTTAAATTTTCAGCAAATACAATTTGAGTTATTGATAGTTCAGTTAAAATTTCCAGCAAATAAGCCCAAAAGTATGCAAATTATAATAACATACAATTTAATTTTATTTTTACGCTGATTTGATCATTTTATTTTTTTTTCTTTTCATGACAATGAAAATTATTTATAAAATTACACAATTGAACTTACAAAAAACTATCCCCAAAGGTATGCAATAAACAGTCCATGTCCCTTCGAATCATATATAGTTGTGTGGGTATGCCATGAGTGTTACCTCTTTTTTTGTGAACCCCCACTCAAAAGTATGCAACAACTCAGATTGATTGATTCTTTGAAATTCCAGCTCGTTTTCTTAGGCATTCCATTCATCGTGACGACCATGAATGAATGCGCTTCAATTTTGGTTACAATGGATTCCCATCATTCCCATCATCACTTCACTTGCTAAGTGTCAACACAATGCACTGTTCATTTATGTTTTCTTCTTTCTTCATCATGTAGGACGTCATATTGGCTTTGGTAGAATATTCCTTAAAATGTATTCATGTCACGTTTAGCCACTTAAAGAGCTTTTCCTTCAGGTTGAGACACTGATGCTAGAATCACAATGTGTGTTGTATTTTTTCTGGCTGCCAACATTTTTGCATATTTGTGTGTTTTGCTTCAAGAATTCAAAGAAGCAACTCAGCTCGACAGTTGTGCAGCAAATAAAATTGATTTTATATCCTAAAAGTATGCAACATTTGTGGTAGAGTAAAATTGATTTTCTAAGCGAAAATTAAAGTATCGGGAAAAGGAGAAGAAAAAGTAAAAAATCATTGACAATATTTTTACAGAAAATTTAGCCGCAATGGTATTTTCCCAGGGAAAATTTGATCCTGAGCGAAAATGTTCACAAAAAGTACATGCCAAGGTCTGACCGATAGACAAGAGCGGAGCCATGGCGAAACAATTAAAGGTGGTCTCATTTGTACAATAACCACAAATCATATGGTGCAATCCGCCATCTTGCCATCAAGCTGATCAACGTTTTGCCAACACACTCAAAGAAATTTGTGTGCATGTGTGTACACATGTGCGTACGTGAGCAGAGAATATGCGAGAGCAGCTGTTAGCGTGAGACCAGCTTTATAAAATCGCCTTGGAGCAAAGCCAAACTCACACAGGAAGATGGGAATAATCTGACTCAACTAGACACGATGGGATTGCGAGTTAAAAACACAACCAAAAAAGTCGCAGCCAATCCTCCAAACCATAAACCATCTAATGGGGTGGGGAGTATGAATACTGTAAATAGTGTTTCTAGACCATAGGTGGCCAACAAAATACAACCGCATATAAATTCCTAAGTTCGCTGACAGTGTAAGGAACTCGTGTGCCTTCGTTCTGTCGATGTGCTTTAATTTTACATAGCATTGTTGTTATTTTAAACTTGGTTTATTGGTCGGGATTTACTGCCACTCATACAAACACAATTTATTATTTTTAACTGTGTTAGTGTGCCCATCACTGTTCTAGATTAATCCCAGTAGTCACGAATCCAACAGAACATGGGTAACCAAATATGGATGTGAACCGTCTACTTTCCGGAAGTCCTTGTGGATACTTCTCTTACGAGAACTGCCTTATAGCAAATCCTTGCAACAAGAAACAGATCAATCGAGGAGACTCATCTGTGGCGAGGAGACCCATGGTCTCTGGCAGTGGCAGTTTCGCTTGTTTAGCAGGAATCATATGGACGGAGCATTGCAGAAAGCAAATTCCCTCCGAGAAAAAGGCTTAGAACCAGAAACTGAAGCCATATATGCGACAGCATGAAGGGCTGGGGGAGATGAGACAGTAAGGACTTCCAGCCAGGAGGCTATTGTGGAAGCTGACGGTAAAACAGCACAGCCTATTAGAAACTGCTGGACCCTAAGCTGATGACTGCTCTTGGATAGGTAGAATAGTAGCGGCATGCTATTTGAA
Source organism: Stomoxys calcitrans (assembly GCF_963082655.1). Lineage (NCBI taxonomy): Eukaryota > Metazoa > Arthropoda > Insecta > Diptera > Muscidae > Stomoxys > Stomoxys calcitrans. The sequence continues at coordinate 159,890,431 of NC_081554.1, read as the reverse complement.
GGAACCCATTGGAAAGACGGGGTGAAAGTCAAATCAGATGCGCAAGCGAGAAGTTAGCGTTGATTATTTTGAAAACTGAACTGCCTACTGCATGGATTCCGACAAGGAATTAGTGGAACATGCTAAAGCTCATTCGGGTAATATTTTCGATTTGACCAGTTCTAGATCTTTAGAGTCCACCCCAAAGCCCAGCTGGTCGTTTAGTTCGGAACCATCCGTATAGAAGTCTATGTAACTTCTGTTACCAAGGATATCGTAGTTCCAATCGGTTCTATCAGGAATAGTGGTACAGTAATTTTTATACCCTCCTCCATAAGATGGGGGGTATACTAATTTCGTCATTCTGTTTGTAACTACTCGAAATATTCGTCTGAGACCCCATAAAGTATATATATTCTTGATCGTCGTGACATTTTATGTCGATCTAGCCATGTCCGTCCGTCTGTCCGTCCGTCCGTCCGTCCGTCCGCCCGTCCGTCCGTCCGTCTGTCTGTCGAAAGCACGCTAACTTCCGAAGGAGTAAAGCTAGCCGCTTGAAATTTTGCACAAATACTTCTTATTAGTGTAGGTCGGTTGGTATTGTAAATGGGCCATATCGGTCCATGTTTTGATATAGCTACCATATAAACCGATCTTGGGTCTTGACTTCTTGAGCCTCTAGAGTGCGCAATTCTTATCCGATTGGAATGAAATTTTGCACGACGTGTTTTGCTATGATATGCAACAACTGTGCCAAGTATGGTTCAAATCGGTCCATAACCTGATATAGCTGCCATATAAACCGATCTTGGGTCTTGACTTCCTGAGCCTCTAGAGGGCGCAATTCTTATCCGATTTGGCTGAAATTTTGGATGACGTATTTTGTTATGACTTCCAACAACTGTATTAAGAATGGTTCAAATCGGTTCATATCCTGATATAGCTGCCATATAAACCGATCTTGGGTCTTGACTTCTTGAGCCTCCAGCGTGCGCAATTCTTATCCGATCACACTGAAATTTTGCACGACGTGTTTTGTTATGATATCCAACAACTGTGCCAAGTATGGTTTAAATCGGTCCATAACCTGATATAGCTGCCATATAAACCGATCTTGGGTCTTGACTTCTTGAGCCTCTAGAGGGCACAATTCTTATCCGATTTGAATGAATTTTTGCACGAAGTATTTCATTATGCTATCCAACAACTGTGCCAAGTATGGTTGAAATCGGTTCATAACCTGATATAGCTGTCATATAAACAGATCTGGGGATTTGACTTCTTGAACTTCTAGAGGGCGCAATTCCTATCCGATTTGGCTGAAATTTTGCATGATGTATTTTATTTTTACTTTCAACAACTGTGTCAAATATGGTTCAAATCGGTTCATAACCTGATATAGCTGCCATATAAACCGATCTGGGATCTTGACTTCTTGACCCCTAGAGGTCGCAATTATTATCCGATATGCCCGAAATTTTGTACGATGGATCCTCTCATGACCATCAACAAACGTGTTTATTATGGTCTGAATCGGTCTATAGCCCGATACAGATCCCATATAAATCGTTCTCTCTATTTTACTTCGTAAGCCCCAATGGGCGCAATTCTTATACGAATTGGCTGAAATTTAACACAGGTCTCCAACATATAATTTAATTGTGGTCCGAACCGGACCATATCTTGATATCGTTTTAATAGCAGAGTAACTCTTTTCTTATATCCTTTTTTGCCTAAGAAGAGATGCCGGGAAAAGAACTCGACAAATGCGGTCCATGGTGGAGGGTATATAAGATTCGGCCCGGCCGAACTTAGCACGCTTTTACTTGTTATCAATAAGCGGATTAGGTAGGGTGTAATTCACACTGCCTGGAACATCGGACATTGTGTCAAGGATAACAGGTTCCGTAGCCGCCACATGACCAGTGCGAAAGCTCCCTTAGCCTCACGGCAGTGGTCGCAGCAATTTATCTAGCCACAATGTACAGCGGCGTAAGATGTATCATTAAATTCAGTGCATCAGATGGTGTCGTCCTCAGTGCGGTTGTAATGCACAAACAAGCCATCCTTTGGATCCAGATTGCTATTGAACAGTAGGTGGACTTTTAAGCGCATGACGCGCGATCCTAACCCCCAACTATTGCCAATGGCTCTCTTGCAGGTGTATAGGGCCATAGCTTGAGCAGATCTTCAGGGCAAGGCTGGCATGGCCCTACATACTGCAGGCATGGAGGGAAGTCAAGGTGGTCTTTATCCCCAAGGCGGGAAGAATAAACCACTGTACGAGGAAGAATTATAGGCCTATTAGTCTGTCATCGTTTTTGCTGAAAACATTGGAAAGACTGATTGACCTGAAGGTAAGAGGGGGACTGATCCCGGAGAACTTCAGTGGGGCACAAGACGCATACCTCAAAAGCAGGTCGGTGGGGACGGCCCTTCGCGAGGTGGTACAGGAGATCGTGATGTCTCTCCGACAGAAGGATTACACTTTCGCTGCCTTCTTAGATATTGAGGGGGCTTTCAATAGTGTGGAGATTGGGGCAATAGTCGCCGCACTGGATCGCACGGGTATTCACCCCTTAATCTCCCAATGGACAAAAAATATGCTTTATTAATGTAAACCTGGGAGATTGTGTGGTCAGAAGGCGGGTGACCAGAGGAACGCCCTAAGGAGGGTTGTTCTCGCCGATACTGTGGAATCTCGTGATTACCGAACACCTGATGGATCTCGGTGGGGACGGCACGACGATTATCGCTTATGCGGACGATGTCGTGCTGCTGGTCCGAGGCAAATTTATGTCGACGATCAACGAGATCATGGAAAGGTCACTGAGGAAGTTTTCGCGATAGGCTACCAGAAATGGGTTGAGGACCAACCCAGGGAAGGCGGAGCTGGTCCTCTTTACGCGTAGATATTAGATTCCTGAGTTCAGACTCCCGCCCTTTGACGGGGTAACCCTGCGGCTTTCGGGCGAGGCGAAGTACCTAAGCATAGTCCTCGATTCGAAAAAAGGGAAAGGAAAGGGAGGAAAGAAGCCGTAAGGTACTGTGCGCTTTTTACTCCTGCAGGAGGATATTTGGTAGGAAGTGGGGGTGACACCCAAGATGATAAATTGGATGTATACGGTCATCGTGATACCAGTTTTGGCCTTTGGAGCATTGGTATGGTGGGACGCCATACCAGTTCGAGAAGGCTATACCAGAGACTGACCTGCGTCGGGATCACAGCGGCGCTGAGATCCGCACCACTGGCAGGCCTTTAGGCAATGTTGGATATGCAGCCCATTGGGGACTATATTCGGAACTGCGCCGCCAGGGTCGCGCTTAGGCTGAGAGAGTTTGGCATGCTGAAGGAGGATGGTTGCGGCCATAGTTCGATTCTGGGTGTTATGGATACGGAGGGTAGACTGAGGATATGGAGGGTAGACCTGGCACCAGTGCCGACTGGAGTGAGGGCATTCGCGATTCGTTTTCCTGAGAGGGACGGATGGTGTACTTGAGGAAGATGAGAACTCGATCTACACAGATGGAGTCAGGGACAGCATGGGGGTCTACTCTGATGCACTCAACGTCGGAATGTCTCTGAGACTGCCGGACGAGTGTACGGTCTTTCAGGCAGAGGTCTGTGCCATTGCAGCAGCCGCAAGAGAAATTCTTGCAAGGGGCTTACCGCCCTCAGAATTTATGTGGACAGTATGGCGGCGCCGAGGATGATGAGGTCGAGATGCGTAGCGAACTATTTGGAATCCCGGCATAGGCTCCGGGCCCTCAATGTGATGCTGACATGAGTTCCTGGGCATGAGGGGATTGCAGGAAATGAGAAGGCGGATGAGTGTGCCAGGAGGGGTTCGTCTGCGCCGGACAGACCAGTCATCGGTCATGCCATTAGTCGAGCTACTGAACACAGTAGATGAGATGGCAAGGGCGGCGTCGATAGATTGTAGCCGGACTGCGAAGGCTCTATGGACGGTCATCGATCGGAGGAGGACGAGGGAGTTTCTCGCGTTCGATAAGAGGTCGATGAGTACTTTGACAGGGGTCATAACCGGACACTGTGCCATAGGCCGCATGGCGTCGCGAACCAGTCTATCAGACACAGCTTGTAATTCAACCGATGATACATCTTCAAGACCTGGGGACTAGAGATGGCAAAATATCGATGGTATTATCGATATTTAATTTTTTGGCTAAATATCGATTGTTATTTTTTTTTTCTATCGATATTTTGAAAAAATTCCGCCATTTGCAAAATTAAAAGAGAAAACAAGTAAAAGCGTGCTAAGTTGGGCCGGGGAGAATCTTGGATTCCACCATGGATTCTGCCAAAAATTTATACAAAATAAATTTAGTTGAACGGCATAATTTTATTCTACCTACCAAACTTCTGTCAAACCAACAAACATAAAAACTAAAAAAACAAAGGATGATCGAGACCGGTTTATATGACAGCTATATCAGGTTATAGACTGATATAGGGATCGTATTTGGCACAGTTGTTGAAAGTCGTAACGGAACACCGCATGCAAAATTTCAGCCAGGTCAAACAAAAATTGCGGTTTGTAAGGACTCAAGAAGTCAAATCCGGGGATCGGTTTATATAGGGGCTACATCAGTTGATAGACCGATTCGGACCGTACTTAACACAGTAATTGGAAGTCATAACGAAACACCACATGCAAAATTTCAGCCAAATCGGACAAAAATTGCAGTTTGTAAGGGCTCAAGAAGTCAAATCGGGATATCGGTTTACATGGGAGCTATATCAAGTTATAGACCAATTTGGACCGTGCAACATGCAAAATTTCAGCCAAAAATTTGCGGCTTGTAAGAGCTCAAAAAGTCAAATCGGGAGATCGGTTTGTATGAGAGCTATATCAGGTTATAGACCGATTTGGACCGTATAAGACACAGTTGTTGGAAGTCTTAACAGAACACTACATGCAAATTTTCAGCCAAATAGGACAAAATTTGCGGCTTGTAAGGGCTCAAAAAGTCAAATCGGGAGATCGGTTGAATGGGAGCTATATCAGTTTATAGACCGATTTGGACCGTAATAGACACAATTGTTGGAAGTCTTAACAGAACACTACATGCAAAATTTCAGCAAATAGGAAATTTGCGACTAGTAAGGGCTCAAAAAGTCAAATCGGGAGATCGCTTTATTTAGGAGCTATATCAGGTTATAGACCGATTTGGGCCATACTTGGCACAGTTGTTGAAAGTCTTAACAGAACACTACATGCAAAATCTCAGCCAAATCGAACAAAAAGTACGGCTTCCAGATGCTCAAGAATTCAAATCGGGAGATCGGTTTATATGGGTGCTATATCTAAATCTCTACCGATATAACCCATTTGCAATCCCCAACTACCTATCTCGATGTTAGGTATTCGACCTCTAGGGAAAAAGTAAACAAATGTAGGAAAATAGTAAAGCAGCAAACAAATTAACCCTCTGCGAAGAGTAACAATCTTGATGCGACGTAGGGACTCAAGCCCTGAATTGGCTGCTAAGAATTTTTGATGTGAGGATACAGGGCTCCCCCTAAAGTTTAACCTACAACAGTCAACTCAAGGGAACCCAAGTTTACCCTGTGACAGGAGTGGAACTGGGAGACTTTCCCCAATTTATGAGGCTAACTCCAAAACTCCCCTGCTTTAGCTGTTAGCACTCCTCTACCATAAAAATATACTCCTAATGTCAAGACATTATCCGGCTACATACTTTTGGACATTCCAAAGTTTTCAAGGGTTTCCGAATGAAAACTTGTAGGTTAAGTTAAGAATGTAGACTTGTAGGTTAAGTGTGACGAGTGATGCCCTTACACTGAGATAGTCAGTAACCTAGAATCCAGAAAACATTCCTCGATTCGGCTGAAAACTACAGTTTCAGCATAGCTATGGTATATGGGCGGCGCAGCGGACTGCCTTCCAAGAATGACTTGGACTATATTCGTATGAAGCATGACTGGTACCTGGCCACCTCGGCGAGTAATTGCATACTTTGCAAGTACTTTTGCAATAAGAGGGACTTTTCGCTACTCTTCTTAGACCAAATATGAAAAAAGATATAAAAACCTATAAACTAAAAACTCGAGAAATGAGGAGAATACACCAACTGTCCGCCTGCCAGCCAAATCGGACCAAAAGTGCGGCTTCCAGATGCTCAAGAATTCAAATCGGGAGATCGGTTTATATTGGTGCTATATCTAAATCTGAACCGATATTGGCCATTTGGAATCCCCAACAACCCACATCGATGTTTAATATTCGACCTCTATCGTGATTTCGACAAACATACATGGCTATGACTAGATTAGTATACCCCCATCCTATGGTGGTGGGTATAAAAATCAACAAAGATAAAAAAATGCAACGCGTGGCTACAACAACAATATGTGGGTCCGCCTCAAAAGTAATGCAAGTAATTTCCAGATGGAGTTTATCCCCAAGATCATACTGGATACAGCCACCGTAGAGCAGAGGGTAGCATATCGGCCTTTGACGTCTGGGTTCGAATGCCGGCGAGAACATCAGAAACAAATCTTCGTTGGTGGTTATCCTAATGATGGCGAAATTTGTGAGATACTATGCCATGTAAAATCTTCTCCTCAAAAAAGATGTCACATTGCGGCACGCCGTTCAGACTCGACTATAAAAGCATCTCTTATCACTGAGCTTTAACTTGAATCTTTAACACCACTCATTGATGTGTGAGACGTTAGCTCCTGCTAAGGAGCAGGAATATGCTAAAGCAAATTTGCATTGTTGTTGTTGTTGTTGTAGCAGTGTGTTGTACACTGAGGCGGCAGCCCTTGCCGATGAAGGACTTCATCGGGTCAATACGTACAACCGGCTGCCATGGGATTGAAATTTGCATTGTATATAGGTTAAGTTTTTAGCCGATACCGGCAACACTTATGCGCCTCGGCATAAGGCGAAAGATAAAATCGTCCGATACATAGACCATTTTCCAGCCACACCCAAAACAAACTTGGTACAGCCTTAAAGAAATGAAGGTTTTTTGTGTTTTTCTTCATCTCCTCACACTTTTCTTTATTTAATTATATTTAATATTATATTTTAATTATCAATTGATTTTATAGACGTATGATTGGTTTTTGGTTTTATTTATTTATTTTATTAAATCGATTTTAAATTAAGGCCAATTTAAAAATTGATATCATTTCTTGTACATGATTAATAATATTAAAATTAAATTTCTATATATATATATTTATATGTAGATGCGTATGTATGCATGTATGGTAGATCATTACAGAAATTTTTAAAATAATTCCACATTACTATTTCCAGCAACCGAAAAAATTTTGTTTTTTTGATAAAAATAACTAAACATTAAATTGAAACAGCAAATTTTCAGATTCTGGTGAAAATTTTTAAAGAAACAAAAAAAAATATTTTTAATTAATACTAAAAGATGATGATAAACATGAGCTAGGAGAATAAAGTAAATTAAAAAAAAATCTATATAAAACAAACAATAATACATCAATAGAAAATAATATTAATAAAAAAGTTAGAATAATGAAAGCAGAAAAATTTTTAAATTATAATAAATTTTGGCTAACCAAAAAGGAGACAGGAAAAAAAAATAAAAATTAAAAAAAAACTTAAAACAAAAAATAAAAAAAAATCTTTTAAACGCAGATTCTAAAAGAAAATTAGCCAGGGAAAATAAAAATTTATTGCATTTTGGAGAATAATCAATGTTTTTGTTTTTAATTTTTTTTTTTAAATTTTTTACTTCTGATTATAACAAAAATTGTTTCATTTCTTAAAACTCTTAGTGATAAATTTGATGTTTGATTACATTTTTCTGGAAGTTTTCAGAATATTCTCCCGTTTTAGCAATGCTTTTGTGAAAGCCAATTAGTCTTTGTTTTATATTTCTTGTTCCTTTTTTTTCTTATCAATGAAATTAAAAATTTTTGAAAATCTAAAGTTACAAATAAAAAAAAATAGAATTTTTGTAAACAGAATCTCATATCAGAATATTCCCTTCTATAAAACCCCTACCCACAAAAGCATTCTCAAATTGTAACTCTCTGCCAAAAAATTCCATTCTAATATAAGATGTTGCTTTTTGCCTATTACTCCTTTGGATGGTGTGGCTTAGAAGCTCATGTAACCACGAGATGAGGAACGGCGACGAGCACACAGATACGAGATCAAAACAATCAAAATTAAAGCTCCCAAAGCAATGCCCACAGCTATAGGGGCCACATCCGAAGTGCCCGAACTGTCACAGTCACGGGCTGCTGAGAATCCTGCCGATTTCGAACTGCGGAAAGCTTCCACCTGAACATCGTGCACTCGAACGGTACCCACAACTTCAGGATCCTCAACTGTTTTAGTTAGGTTGAATACTTGTGGACGGGTGCAATGGTAGGACATCTTGGTGGGAGCACTAAATTCACCCGAACGATGTACCAATTGGATGGTTTGGTTTTCTGCAAAGAAATAGGGAAAAATTAGGCAAATGTAGGAAAAAAAGCAAAAAAAAAAGAAAAACAAGTAAAAAGGCTTTAAGTTCGGCCCAGCCGAACTTTGCATATCCACCACCTCGGGTATATATGTAAACCACCTTTCATTAAAATCTGGTGAAAATTGCATACCTTATATCCCATAGCAGTTATATTGAAATATGATCCGATTTGGACCAAATACTAAAAGGTACAAGTCATTGTTTAATTGTGTATAACAAAATATTGGTCTTTTTAGTAGCTATATCAAAAATAAACCGATCTAAACCATATACAACATGGATGTCGAAATGCCTAACATAAGTCAATGTGTCAAAATTCAGTTAAATCGGATTATAAATGCGCCCTTTTTTGGGGCCAAGACTTTAAATTGAGATATGCGTCTAAATGGCAGCTATATGCAAATCTTGATCGATCTAGACCAATTGCAGAAATATGTGGAGTAGCTTAACGTAACTCTCTGTCCCAAATTTCGGGCCCAAAACATTTAATCGAGAGATTGGTCTAAATGGCATCTATATCCAAATCTGGACCGATCTAAGTGAAATTGAAGAATGATATCGAAGGGCCTAGCACAACTCACAGTCCCAAATCGCGGCGACATCGGACAATAAATACGCTTCTTATGGCCCAAAATCCTAAAACCGAGTGATCGGTCTATATGGCAGCTATATCCAAATATGGACCGATCCGTGCCATAATGCAGAACTATGTCAAGGGACTTAGCTTAACTCACTGTCCCAAATTTCGGCGACAATAGATGCGCCTTTTATGGGCCTAAGACCCTAAATCGGAGGATCGGTCTATATGGCAGCTATATCCAAATCTGGACCGATCTGTGCCAAATTGACGAAGGATGTCCAAGGGCCAAACACAACTTACTGTCTCAAATTTCAGCAAAATCGGATAATAAATGTGGCTTTTATGGGCCTAAGACCCTAAATCGGAGGATCGGTCTATATGGCAGCTATATCGAAATCTGGACCGATCTGAGCCAAATCGACGAAGGATATCGAAGGTTCTACCAAAACCCACTGTCTCAAATTTCAGCAAAATCGGATAATAAATGTGGCTTTTATGGGCCTAAGACCCTAAATCGGAGGATCGGTCTATATGGCAGCTATAGCCAAATCTGGACCGATCTAGGCCAAATTCACGAAGGATGTCCAAGGGTCTAACACAACTCACTGTCCCAAATTTCAGCAAAATCGGATAATAAATGTGGCTTTTATGGTTCTAAGACCCTAAATCGGAGGATCGGTATATATGGCAGCTATATCCAAATCTGGACCGGTCTGAGCCAAATCGACGAAGGATATCGAAGATTCTAACACAACTCGCTGTCTCAAATTTCAGCAAAATCGGATAATAAATGTGGCTTTTATGGGCCTAAGACCCTAAATCGGAGGATCGGTCTATATGGCAGCTATATCCAAATCTGGACCGATCTAGGCGAAATTCACGAAGGATGTCCAAGGGCCAAACACAACTTACTGTCACAAATTTCAGCAAAATCGGATAATAAATGTGGCTTTTATGGGCCTAAGACCCTAAATCGGAGGATCGGTCTATATGGCAGCTATATCCAAATCTGGATCGATCTAAGCGAAATTCACGAAGGATGTCCAAGGGCCTAACACAACTTACTGTCTCAAATTTCAGCAAAATCGGATAATAAATGTGGCTGTTGTGAACCGCATGATTTGGGTATCGGGTCATATCGGAGTAAGGGGGAATGGGAGGACCGAAGATTTGACTGCAAGTGTCAGAGAACTGTCGTCAATAAACTTGATGAATGCAAAACCTTTCAGGACGACGCATTTCGAGTTAGCAATGTGAGCGACGAGTGCCAGCTTCTACAGGTTACGGATAGTGGAGTGCCTCCTGTGTATAAGGAGTAACTGCAACTACAGTCGCGGAAAATCAGCCGAATCGAGAAGAGTCTCAATGAGAGCCCGGGCGGCACCGACTCTTGATGTGATAAGGCGAGTTACTGGCGCCTTGAAATAACCAATGGCCCTAGCGTTCCCGCGGCGATCGGTGCTATGGACCTGAAAAAAGCTTGCTCACCTATAGAGCTTCACGAGGATCGCTACCTCCACACATAAAAATGTGGCCACAAGAGCAACAACAATTCCTATGGTTAGGTATTTTGATGGTACGAAGAGGAGTCTTTCACAGAGATTAAATAGGAACAACTTTGACAGCGGCTGACATCGTGTGTGTCCTACACGATGTCAAGATTATAAGACGTTGGAACATTTCCTATGTTCGTTGTCCCTAATTTCGCCTCCGGAACTTGGGTGAGGATACGATACTAGACTTTAACGAACATAGGATATGGACATCGAGTGTAAGGCATGTGGAGAAGATTATGAGACGTTGGAACATTCTCTATGTCCCTAATTTCGCCTCTGGAACTTAGGTGAGGATACGATATCAGACTTTAACCAACTTAGGATATGGAAAAGAGAACAATTAGTGATTTTGTCAGCTGCACGGATTTCCCGATGTAGATAACTTTTCGATATTTAGAGCGCACAACAAGCCGATTGCTTTCTTCGGTGTGTCTATAGTTTTTGTTGTTGTAGCAATTCGTTGTAGACTGAGGCGGCAGCCCTTGCCAATGAAGGCATCCATCGGGTCAATCCGGTACGTACAACCGGTTGCCATGGGATTGATATCTATAGTGCCATGGGGCGGTTAATAATACGCACCCTCTTCCCCAACCTAACCTCAACAAACCTCTGCTGACTTCCAAATGGCCCTAATCGCAATGGTGATGTGTGTTATTTACAACGACATCCTTCGTTACAGTCCTAAAAAACAAACACTAAGTAGAATAGGACTCAGATAGGTCCGATCTGGTTGTATCTGGCCACTTCACAGCATGTAATGAATGTAGGTTTTGATTAGTCATAGTAAATGGGAGAATGGCCTCGGTGCTAACTGGCTAGTAGCCACTTGGAAATCACGCAAGACTTAGCAAATTTGATTACAAAGACCAAATAATTGCAAATGCAAATTTGCCCATGAGGAACAGGGCCAAACTTCTCACATATCAATGAGTGCTGTCCGATTCAAATTTAAGCTCAGTGATAATGTCGCCAGCATTAGGAGGGGATAACCACCACTAAACAAATTTTTTCTGGTGTTCTCGCCAGGATTCGCACCCAGGCTTTGAGCGTCATAGGCGGACATGATAACCTCTGCGCTTCGATGGCCTCCAGCTGCCACAAAGAGATATTTTAACACCGTCTTTGTTCCTGTCCGGCAGAAATACAACGTTAACTTAGGGATTATTATCCTTTGGTCTGAACTTTAAAACATTGTGATAGTTATATAGGTATATGGTACATAGTCCGCTCTGCCCGACCTTTGACTTTCCTTACTAGTTTTCTATTCTTGGCCAAGTTTATCTTTAATTTTTCCCTTTTAATCTGCAAATACTCACCCTTAGCATTTGGGAAATCAGCACTCAACAATGGCAATGTGAACATAATCATGGTCATATTGGCGGTGGTCTTGACACGATCGAATTGCATGAGCATTATATGTTGGGCCTTATCAGGTCCCCAATTAATTTGCAAAAATTGTGTGGTATTCATTTCACAATGTTGATCATCAACTACGGCATTCTTGGGTATGTTGTAAAGACCACGGGCAATTTTGTTATCTGTGGAAATATGAGAACATGTGATAAAAAATCCAATTTTCTACAAGTGATGCTTCATTACGACTTACCTTTGGTTTCGTAGGTAAAGTTCAATTGGGCGGCCATTTTTACCATAATGCAGGAGGAATTCCATGTTACAATATCGGGCTCTGGGAAGGGTTTAGGTGCTGGGGTAGTTGTGATAGGAGCAGACGTTGTACTACTAGTAGTAGTAGGAGTTGTGGTAGGAGCTGGAGTTGTGGTAGGAGCTGGAGTTGTAGTTGTCGTTGTGGTTGTGGTGGTAGTAGTAGTGCTGGTTGTGGGTGTAGTTGTTGATGGTGTTGTAGTGGAGGTGGTGATCGTTGTTTTATGTTTTTCAGGTAAAAGGGGCTCTACGCTCGAGGGCAATTCGGCTTGACTCAAATTAACACTGATTTGAGCTGCTAAAAATAGAAAAAGGAAAATAGAGATTAATAACTTATAGGATCTTCATTTTAGGGAGTTAGTTGTACTTCTACTTCGGTATCTCTACCGAAGGTAACGATTTGGTTGGAATGTAAGAACTTAAGCCTTAAAAATGATTGCTTGGAAAAATGATTGTGGGAGGCTAACGGTTATCGAGTTCCGCCTATAACGACGAACAACACAAGGCGACCATAGGTTACCCCGTTAGAAGTAATGACAACAAATAGGTATTCGTGGGAAAGAAATCTAACCTACTGTGACCAATTTTCTTTGAGGCTGATTCTCCTCGCCTAAGCCGAAGTTGAGGAACGCGGCCAAGAAAGAACATACCTCCACGATCTGAGGAATCTATAAATTCGGAGTATGGGATGGTATCTACCAAGAAATCTAACAAGAGGGTAGGCGAGACATTAGAAGAGGTCCTGGACCAATTAAAGTAGTTCTGATACCAACCGAGGCAGGGGGAACGAAATCTGGGTATGAACCTGGGTATGGCGAAACATTAGAAGAGGCATTGGACCATTTAAAGTAGTTCCGATACCAACCGAGGCAGGGGGAACGAAATCTGGGCATGGACCTGAATATACCAGGATCACGGCAAATAAGACACCTGTCTCGACCTGGTAAAGTCCCCTACGACTTTGCGAGGGACCTTCTACTTGACGGCAAAGTTGCTTCACTTTCGAAAAATCGCTGTTAAAAAAGAATAGATGAAGAGGGTCATGAGGCGGCGAAAAGGAGACAGAATAAGGCACCGGTAAAGCAATATTGATTGATAACATCCTAACTGGAAAAAAGTTGGGAGCAAGAAATTCAAGAAAGCTTCATATGGAGTAGCTGCAACGGCAGCCGCGTACAATCAGCGGTATCAAGCGGAGTCTCAGTGAGAGGCCGGATGGCACAAGCTCTTGCACAAATACTCAGTTCATATGATTCTCAATATGACAAGGCAAGTTAGTGGCGCCTTTAAATAACCAATAGCCACCCTGTCCCCGCGGCGATCTGTCCTTTGGACCGGAACGAGGCACAATTTTGGTTCAATCTTAACAAAAGTATGAGAGAGGTTTCATTTGCCGTCCCAGTATGTGCGCAAAATTTCATCAAAATCGGTTCAAATGTCGATATAGCCTCCATATATATTTTTCATCCGATATGGACTGTAGTCGGCAGAATACAAGTTCGATTTCTAAAAAATTTAGCGTGAGGAGTTATATTTGAAGTCCCAATACAAGTGCAAAATTTCGTAAAAGCTCCCACATATCCTATATGGACTTTTAAGGGTGCAGTAGGCACAATTTTGGTCCGATTTCTAAAAAATTTTGTATGATGTGTTTTATTTGACAAAATAAATTTAGTTGAAGGGCATAATTTTAATCTACATACCAAACTTTTGTCAAACCAGCAAAAATTAAAGCTTCTAGGAACCGAAGCAAAGATGATCGAGAACCAAAGATGATCAAGTTATAGACCGATTTGAACCATAATTGGCACAGTTATGTAAAGCCTTAACAGAACACTACAGGCATAATTTCAGACAAATCAGACAAAAATTGCGGCTTGTAAGGGCTCTAGAAGTCAAATTGAGAGATCGGTTTATAAGGGGGTTATGTCAGTTTGGCAAATTGTTGAAAGTCATAATAGAACACTACATCCTCAATTTCAACCAAATCGGATCAAAATTGCGGCTTGTAAGGGGTAAAGAAATCAAATCGGGATATCGGTCTATATGGGAACAAAAATTGCGCCTTCCAGGGGCCCAAGAAATCAAATAGGTCCCCAAAATCTCAAGCGGCTATCTTTACGCGTTCGACCGCTATCGTGATTCGACAGACTGACGGACGTACATGGCTAGATCAACTCAGAACGTCGAGTCGATCAAGAACATATAAACTTTATGGGGCCTTAGACGAAAATTCCGAGGTGTTACAAACGGAATGACTAGATAAGTATACCCCCATCCTATGGTGGTGGGTATAAAGTTCTATTCGATATTTCAATAGGTATGCTAAATTAAAGTCTGACTAGATTTATGCACAGGTGGTATGTATTAAAAGTAGTACGTATACTCGGTGGTATAGGTTATAATTTAGTCGGCTCCGCTCGACTTTTGCCTTTCCTTACTGGTTTCATTATACTGCCGTGAACCATACAGTGGTGGAACACTATCGGTATTTTTCTTCTTTCTCCTTTTTCTTTTTCTTCCTTCCTTTTATACCCACCACCGTAGGATAGGGAGTATATTCATTAAGTCATTCCGTTTGCAATACATCGAAATATCAATTTCGGACCCTACAAAGTATATATATTTCGGATCGTCGTAAAATTCTAAGACGGTTTAACGATGTCCCTGTGTCGGCCCGTCCGTCTATGGTAATCACTCTACAGCCTTCAAAAATTGAGATATTAAGCTGAAATTTGGCACAGATACGTATTTTTGATGCACACTGGTTAAGTTCTTGAACGGGCCAGATCGGACCATATTTGGATATAGCTGCTATATAGACCGATTTTCCGTAAAGGGTCTAATGCCCATAAAAACTTTATTGTTCATCCGATTTTGCTGAAACAGTGAGTAGTTTAAGGCTTCCCGACAACTGACCCAAATATGGTTCAGATCGGACTACATTAAGATATGGATGCCATATAAACCGATCTGCCGATAAGGGGTGTGAAGCCAATAAAAGCTTTATTTATTACCCGATTTCGCTGAAATTTGAAACAGTGAGTAGGTTAAGACGTCCCAACATCCGACCTTAATATGGTTCTGATCGGACTATATTTAGAAATGGATGCCATATAGACCGATCTGCCGATAAGGGGACTAAAGCCCATAAAAGTTTTAGTTACTACCCGATTTCGCTGAAATTTTGAAGAGTGAGTAGGTTAAAACCTCCCAATATCCGACATTAAGATGGTTCAGATTATTATTATCAGGTTTATAATTGGATATATCTGCCAAAAAGACCAATATTTTGTTCTACAAAATTTAATAGTGCTTAAGTTATCCAGTTTTCACCGGATTGTAACGAAATGGGGTTTACATGTATACCCGAGGTGGTGGGTATCCAAAGTTCGGCCCGGCTGAACTTAATGCCTTTTTATTATTTGTTTTCTTTTTCATGATCATCTTCTCCCTCTTCTCTTTTTTCTTCCCCTTCTACTCTTCTTCTTCTATTCTTTTCATTCTACTCTAATTCTACTCCTCTCCTTTTACTCTTCTCCTATTACTCTTCTGCTTCTACTCTTCTGCTTCTACTCTTCTGCTTCTACTCTTCTGCTTCTACTCTTCTGCTTCTACTCTTCTGCTTCTACACTTTTCTCCTCGTTCTACTCTTCTCCTCTCTCTCTCTCTTCTCCTTCTACTCTTCTCCTTCTTCTTTTCTCCTTCTATTATTCTCCTACTACTCTTCTATTTCTACTTCTCTGCTTCTCCTTCTACCTTTCTCTTCTTCTTCTCTTACTCTTCATTTCTCTTTCTACTCTTCTGCTCTTACTCTTCACTTCTCTTTCTACTCTTCTGATCTACTCTTCTCCTTTCACTCTTTTCCTCTTATTCTTCTCCTTTTACTCTTCTCCTTTTACTATCTCCTTTTACTCTTCTCCTTCTACTCTTCTCCTTCTTCTCTTCTCCTTCCACTCTTCTCATTCTACTCTTCTCTTTCTACTCTTTTCCTCTTATGCTTCTCCTTTTACTCTTCTCCTTTTACCATCTCCTTTTACTCTTCTCGTTCTACTCTTCTCCTTCCTCTTTCTACTCTTCTCCTTCTTCTCTTCCCCTTCTCCTCTTCTCCTTCTACTCTTCTCCTTCTACTCTTCTCCTTCTACTCTTCTCCTTCTACTCTTCTCCTTCTACTCTTCTCCTTCTACTCTTCTCCTTCTACTCTTCTCCTTCTACTCTTCTCCTTCTACTCTTCTCCTTCTACTCTTCTCCTTCTACACTTCTCCTTCTACTCTTCTCCTTCTACTCTTCTCTTTCTTCATTTCCTTCTCCTTTTCCTCTTTTCCTCTTATTCTTCTCCTTTTACTCTTCTCCTTCTACTTTTCTGCTTTTGCTCTTCTCCTTTTACTCTTCTCCTTATACTCTTCTTCTATTCTCTAGAACGAACCTTTGTGTTCTAGGTCTCCGAGTGGAGCGGCTAACGATTGAGATTGCTAGACAAGTGGACTTTAACCTAACCTAACCTTTCACTGAATTTGAAGTGGAAATTATCAGGAACTTTGAAAAAACTGTAAAACAAGTCACAAAGTCAGCAAATAACCCATAACCGAGATGCAAACATCAGCTTCATGATGGTGAGCAGTAAGCTGTTAAATAAGATATTGGTTGCAACCAGTGTTGCCACCCAAGAAAATTATTTCATACCAAAATTTAAGAAAAATCCTACCAATTCTGTTCAAAACCTACTAAATGTCCTACTAGCAAAAATGCTTTATATTGGGTTGCCCAAAAAGTAATTGCGGATTTTTTAAAAGAAAGTAAATGCATTTTTAATAAACCTTAGAATGAACTTTAATCAAATATACTTTTTTTACACTTTTTTTCTAAAGCAAGCTAAAAGTTACAGTTGATAACTGACAGAAGAAAGAATGCAATTACAGAGTCACAAGCTGTGAAAAAATTTGTCAACGCCGACTATATGAAAAATCCGCAATTACTTTTTGGGCAACCCAATATGTTTTTATATAGCGAAGAGTTCGACATTTTGCCATTCCATTTGGAACATGTCAAAGGACACATTTTCAACGTAATAAAGTACTAGATCGTCGTTATATAGACGATCTAGGCACGTCAGCCTAAAGTTCAAAGATGGCCTGTATCTTAATATAGCACCTTTAATACCGATCTACCGATAAGAAATCTTGATTTCTTAAAATCGTATTTTTGCCCCGACAAGAAGTGAATAAATTTTGAGTTATTCCTGTCGATTTTTTTCAACAATAACTTTGTTTTTTATGTATTGAGGTCAGCCTGCCAACCTACCAAGAGGATAAAAACCTAACAGTTTTGGTAGGAACCTACTAAAAACGGCAACACTGGTTGAAACACTTCCAACAAATGAATAGATACTGGCGTCAATATATCATAAGGGGTAGCTAATGTATGGACGTCAGTCCAACACACTTAGTATAGCAGTGAATTAAATTAGTATAGACGATTACAAAGTGGTATATACTAACACTACTCCTGAGAAATGATCATTTCAATCTACTGTTTTTGCTTTAGCTTTTCGTTTATTAAAGACTACTCATATATGACTAACTGAAGGTTATTTTTAAATAATGATTAATACATTGCTTTCCTCTCTCCCTCTCAATCTTACTCTTTTCGCAATATGTATTTATTCCGAACGATGCCAACAAAAGGGTTAAAAATTAAATGAATCTTCAAAAGAAAGTCATTTTAGCATTCAGCAACAAGGAAAAGCTTGTGATAAGAAATTTTGATTTCGTCATATACATACATATATACTCGTAAATGAATTTTATCTTTGGAAGTTATATGAAGCCATTAACTCCCTTCTTTGTTTAAAAAGCAAAACGATCGCTCGGGTATACCATAGAACAAAGGCATAGAGCCAAAATCAAATAAATGGACTGAAGTTGCGTTTTTTGTTTGTCATCAAAAACTCGCATGCATACAGCAATAGTTGTTTTTCATTTGTTTGCTTTTTTTTATCAAAAATGAGTCAGTAATCCACCAAATACCACAGCTACTGCCCCCTCATATGAGTCTCCCGCCCTTTGAACGCCGATAATTTTGATGAGACATATAATTTCAAGCTTTATTTAAATAGACATAAACAAAAAAGGTCCAACAATTTGCCAACTGCTTGCCAAGTATAATAAAAAACCTTAAATTTTTTTATAATTGTAACGAAACGAAAACAAAAAAATTATTCAATACAAAAAAGTTGACTCAAACTACAAGGTATACAAGGCTATTGTTCAAAACCAAACAATTTTATTGTTATTATTACCGATTTAATATTAATTTCCAATCACAATTTTAAGGATTTAGGGTAAAAACGTAAGACCTACGGGCAAAGGCCCTAAACACTTTAAAAATATACTCATATCCTTGAATTGGAATAGCTTTTGATTAGAAATTCCACAGACGACTATATACGGCTGTCTATCTTTTTGTCATCCGCCTATCTATTTAGTTATTCATAGCTGTTACTTTGTCCGCCCCTCACTTTTATTGTTGTCTTTTACTCAATATGCTGTTGGCCAAGACTGCCATTATGTATCTAGATCTAGGAACTTTTAAACTTCCAGAGGCCGAATTGCCACATACGTGAACGAGTAAAACCGTTCGAAATCACTCTATTGTGAATTATGTATTTCTCTATTGATAGATAATTTTTTGATATTTAAGAATGCAAAAATGTGTATAAGAGTGGTATAATATTCATTAAGTACGATATAAAATGTCATTCGATACGAAAGCGCTCTCGATCACATATGCGGTAATTCGGCCCCAGATCACATAGTCTTATGGTTTTCAGTTAATTGGTCTTGGATGTACTGGTGAACGACCAGGCAACGTATATATGGTCTGTAAATACTGACATATTATCATTCACCCCAGCCTAAAGGGGATAGAGGTGACAGCTTAAGCACTTCTAGGGTTGCCATATGTTTTTCATATATGAGTGGCGCATATAAGAAATATGAGTAAACTACATCTTATTGTGAATGAAAAATAATAAAAAGGCAACAAGAGGAATAAATTGCTATGCCACACACAGGTGTTGTAGGGTATTCTGAGAGGTTTTAACTTGGCAAAATCCAGGCCCATCTTTGTTCCTCCCTTATCCCAATTATAAAAACTGATTTCCCCGTGGTGTAACCCAAGGCGCTGTGCTAGTTGTTGTTGTAGTAGCAGTGTGTGGTATACGGAGGAGGCAGCCCTTGCCGATGAAGGAATTTATCGGGTCAATCCGGTACATACTCGCCCTTGCAGAAAATACCAAATACTGTGAAAAACCATAAAAGAGAAAAACGGTTTCCCCCTAATATTGACACCAAATTAAGGACCATGATTTGTGAATCTGCACCTCGAATATCCAAAATCTATTTATTTCAATGATACTATACCGACATTACCGCCTTACAATAAAATGCGAATGATAACCTATTGCCCACTTTATGAAAAATCTCTACTTAGGTATCAAAAGCCCAAAAGCCTCCCATCCAGGAACTAATGCTACGACCAGATGTTTTGTGATGCGGCATACAGTGCAACACTGCAGTCAATAACAACGTGTCAGGCGAGGTAAGATCTATTCCGCAGAAAGAAAAAAAGAATTGACAAAGGGTGAGTATAAACAAATCGAAATGTTCAGGAATCAGCAAGCCCACAAATTCTACCAAAGATTAAACATCAAATCGATGACTTTGGTACAGGCACACCGTCTAGAAACATGCATTAATATATAGAAAAATTTTCCCAGCTGCTCATATCCGATAATGGCGTCGATAAGGACACCGCAGAACCAATTCCTGATGATGGTATAGAATATATACCGCTTGGTCAGAATGAGGTCAAGAAGTAGTAAACCTTCTAAAGAACAACAAGGCGGCAGGAGAGGATTGGTTGCTTGCTGAACTATTTATCTAAGACTGAAGGCAACGTGCTGAAGAGACGCAACAACTTGACTACGACTTCTGGCTAGAAGAACGCAAACCCCCCATGATTGGAAACGGCATACCATGTCCCGTACACAAGAAAGGAAAAATGACGGTATGTGCCAACTGCATAGGAATAAGTCCCATGGCATATCAGATGCTTACGAGCATGGTTAGGTAAGAGTGGCGGTCCTTTACAGACTCACTTCGCGCTCTGCTTTCGAGCATACTGTGTGAGGGATTCAATTGAATGATATAATTAGGCCTTATCAATGTGTCTTTAGACCTGGTAAATCCGCCACAAAGTACAGGTCGCAATTTTTGTCCCTGTTATGTAGATCGTTTGGGATTTGGGATTGGGAACTTCTTGAGCCTCTACAGGGCGCAACTCTTATCCAATTTGGCTGAAATTTTGTACGAGGTGCTTTTCTATGACTTCCAACAACTGCGCTAAGTATGGTCCAAATCAGTTCATAACCTGATATAGTTATCATATAAACCGATTTAGCCTCTAAAGGGCGCAATTATTATTAGACTTTGCTGAAAATTAGCATAAAGTTTTTTTTTTTTTTAAGTTGCAATTCCTTTGCAAATATGGTCTGAATCAGTCATAACCTGATATAGGTACCATATAAACCGACCTTGGGTCTTGACTTCTTGAGCATCTAGCGGAGTTATGGAAGTCAAACGAAACACGTCATGCAAAATTTCAGCCAAATCGGATAGGTTATGCTTCCTCTAGAGGCTCAAGAAGTCTAATCGGGAGATTGTTTTATATGGCGGCTATATCAGGTTATGGACTGATTAAGACTAAACTTGGCACAGTCAGAGCACTTCATGCAAAATTTCAGCCAGATCGGACAAAAATTGCGGCTTACAGGGGTTCAAGAAGTCAAATCAGGAGATCCGTTTATATGGGAGCTATATCAGGTTATAAACCGATTCGGACCGTACTTGGCGCAGTAGTTGGAAGTCATAACGAAACACTACACGAAAAACTTCAGCCAAATCGGACAAAAATTGAGGCTTGTAGGGACTAAAGAAGTCAAATCGGGAGATTGGTTTATGTGGGAGCTATATCAGATTATAGATTGAATTGGACCGTATTTGGCACAGTTGTTGAAAGTCATAACAAAACACTTCATGCTCAATTTTAGCCAAATCGGACAAAAATTGCGGCTTCCAGGAGCCCAAGAAGTCATATCGGTAAATCGGTTTACATGGGAGCTGATATCAGATAATCGACTGATTTGGACCGTACTAGGCACAGTTGTTGAATGTCATAACGGAACATCACACACAAAATTCCAGCCAAATCGGACAAAAATTGCGGCTTCCAGGGGCTCAAGAAGCCATATCAGGAGATCGGTTTACATGGGAGCTATATCAGGTAATAGACTGATTTGGACCGTACCGTACTAAATGCAAAATTTTAGCCAAATCGGACAAAAATTGCGGCTTGTAAGGGCTCAAAATCAAATCGGCCTGATCGGTTTATTCGGACCGTACTTGGCACAGTAGTAGGAAGCCTTAACATACCACTACATGCAAAATTGCGGCTTCCAGGGGCTCAAGAAGTTAAATCGTGAAATCGTTGTTGTTGTTGTTGTAGCAGTGTATTGTAAACCGAGGCGGCAGCCCTTGCCGATGAAGGATGCCATCGGGTCAATCCGGTACGTACAACCGGCTGCCATGGGATTGGAAATCGTGAATTCATATTAAATATCTGTGCAAAATGCTTCAAGCGGCTAACTTAACGCATTCGGACGGACGGGCATGGCTCAGAACGTCGAGACGATCAAGAATATATATACCTTATGAGGATTATATACTCTAAAGGATTCCTTTATGCCTCCCGGAATTGCTGTTAAGTTTCATAGAAATAGATTCATATTTAGATTTAGCTTTAATATATATATGTATCAGACTATTTTCAATTTTAGAGCCTTTGTCAGCGTATTTCTTAACAGATTTTCCCTAAATGTCCTTTTCTGGGTGCCGATTTTGTTTAAAATCTGTTATGATTTAGATATAGCCCCCCATATATTATCGTCCGATTTTGACTAATAATCCAATGATTTGGTCATTAGTTAACCGATCCCGAAAAAAAAAATCTCAATTAGGCTCTCCCCCCTACTCCTATTAACAAAGGTAGCGGTGTTACCAATATTAAGTGTTATTGGGTCCTTTGTATTCATGAGTTCAGAGGGCCAGGCCCCGCTTATTAAAGTTGGGTATGGTGGTATAGGGTATCAAAATTCCGGCTTCGCCGGACTTTGGCCTATCCTTGCTTGTTTATATCTGTTTCGATTGATTTTTTATTTTTGTACTTTAATTTTTTTTTGTTTTAATTCCAAGTTTTAGCATTAAGTTCTACGCGATAAATGAAATAGTGCATAGCCAATTAGTCATGTCAATAGCAAAACAAAATACAATTACATACAAACATTTAATATTTCTCATGACTAGCTATTGTGGAATGAAAATGAAGCAGCATTCTAATATCCACCATTATAAATAATAGCGGCTGAGAAAGCTTTCTCTTGAGAAGAAAAAAAAACTGAGCTCCTACTAATGCAAATTCTGTGAATTTAATTCATAATTTTCATTTCAGCTTGATGAACTACAAACTAGGAAAAATCTAACATTATAAAATGCATATTTGTGCCTGTGGTATTGCCCTATATATAAGCAGAACTCGTTACTGTTTTTTTGTTTATTTCTAATCACGCAGTTGTCTTAATCAACAATTATTGTTTTTCAATTCCATGCCCCCAACCCGCATATGATAGGAACAATAAAAAAAAAACAAATCTTATATGAGTATTAGATTTAGAAGCGATAAACTTATCTTATCAAAGTTAGATGTTTAAGAGTGAGTTCTTTACAAAGCGATGGATGAATGGATTTGGCTATATAGCACCTTTAATAAAGAGCTACTAAAAATGCCTTTTAAAAGACATTTTTTAAAAATGAATTAAAGATAACAATGAAAAACACGACAAAGAGTATATAAATAAACAGTTGACGCGTTTAAATAAACTACCATTATTTTGGGCTAATTGAGTATACCATGGCCTTAGCTTTGAGAAAATTCAACAATTATTTTTTTAATTAGATATATACATATCTATTGGGTGGCCCAAAAAGTAATTGCGGATTTTTTAAAAGAAAGTAAATGCATTTTTAATAAAACTTAGAATGAACTTTAATCAAATATACTTTATTTACATTTTTTTTTCTAAAGCAAGCTAAAAATAGTAGCTGATAACTGACAGAAGAAAGAATGCAATTACAGAGTCACAAGCTGTGAAAAAATTTGTCAACGCCGACTATATGAAAAATCCGCAATTGCTTTTTGGGCAACCCAATATATAATGATGATGGTATAGTATGTTTACCTCCTAGACAGATTGAGGTCCAAGTAGCTGTAACCCGACAGAAGAACAACAAGGCAGCAGGAACCGACAGATTACCCGCAGAACTATTTAAGACCGGAGGCGAAACGCTGATTAAGCGTATGCATCAGCTTGTCTACGCAATCGGGCTACAAGAACGCATACTCGATGATTGCAACCTCAGTATACTATGTCCCATACACAAGAAAGGAGACAATAAGGAATGTGCCAACTACAGAGGGATACGTCTCTTCCCCATCGCCTACTAGATACTCTCGAGCGTACTGTGTGAAAGATTAAAACCTAAAGATAATGAGATAATTGGGCCCTATCAATGCGGATTGAGACCTGGTAAATTCACCATAGTATGAATATCTGGTCTATGAAAGATTTACCAGATCTAAAGCCGCATTGATAGGGCCCAATTATCTCATTGACTGTAGATTTTAATCTTTCACACAATACGCTCGAGAGTATCTTGTATGCGATGAGGAGGGCCCAATTATCTCATTGACTGTAGATTTTAATCCTTCACACAATACGCTCGAGAGTATCTTGTATGCGATGAGGAGGAGACTTTTTCTTCTGTAGTTGGCACATTCCGTCTTGTCTGCTTTCTTCTTGTTGTTGTTGTTGTTGTTGTTGTTGTTGTAGCAGTGTATTGTACACTGAGGCGGCAGCCCTTGCCGATGAAGGACTTCATCGGGTCAATCCCGTACGTACAACCTGCTGCCATGGGATTGATCTGCTTTCTTGTGTAGGGGACATGCGCCAAATCATGGAAAGGACCGAGAAGGACAAATCAACACCTACCATCTACAAAGTCGCTCTCGACAGCCCTCTACGTTCAAAGGTATTTCAAGCCATGTCTGAGTTTGGTGTCCCTGCAAAATTAATAAGACTCTTGCTGATACACGTTGCTTTGTAAGATTAGGATAGAATCTCTCCAGACTATTCAATACCAAACGAGATTTCAGACAAGGAGACAGCTTATAGTGTGATCTCCTCAATATGGTACTGCAGAAGATTATACGAGATGCAGATGTGAATAGATATGGCACACTAATCACAAGATAACACATGCTACTTGCCTATGCCGACGACATCGATATCATAGGTCGGCCATTGGAAGTAGTAACTGCTTGAAAGAATCGAAAGAGTCAGTGAAATTGGGTCTGAGAGTAAATGGAGATAAAACAAAAATGGATGGTATCAACTCCCAAAACGCCTTGTACAAACGAGCAGATAAAGAAAATGGAAAAATTTGGGAACCACAACTTTGAAATAGTCAGTAACTTTATCTACCTCGGCACCGCCGTAACCGAAACAAATGACACCAGTTTTGAGATTAAGCGAATAGTAATTCTGGCAAACAGATGCTACTTTGGATTAAGAAACAAGGCCACCCCTGGACAGACTTAGATTACACTATACAAAGTCACTGATACTACCCGTGTTGTTATATTTTTCTAAGGCATGGTTACTTAAGACAGTAGATGAGGCAGTGCTTGAATTGTTTGAGAGAAAGATTCTTCGTAAAATATATGGACCAGTTCGAGTTAAATGAGAATAAAGGCGTTGTATGAAACACGAGCTGTATGACGACGATAGAACAGTTACACGTATCAAAATACAACGACTGCGTTGGCTAGGTGATGTTATCAGAATGGACGAAGAAGCTCCAGCAAAGAAGTCGTTTGAAAGTACGACCAAAAGCCCGATGGAAAGATCAAGTGGTGGGAGACACCTCGAAACTTGGTGTCAGAGATTTTAGAATGAGCGCAGAAGATCGGGGCGCTTGGAACGCTATTCTTCGTCTGTCATAGCCAATTAAAGTAAGTAATTAATTCCCTTGTAACAGAAATCCTCACAAAAGCGTTTCTTTCTTTTTTACAATAAAAAAACTATAACGGCAACCCTTCCATCATATGTTTTACCACCAGCATTATTTTGATAAAATGTATTGTTTGCGTAGTGTTATCGTAAAAAATTAAAATAGAAGAGCTATATTTGCTAAAAATTGCTATTTTTTAAAAGACAATGAACGAAAATGCAACCAATTTTTCTGTTTTTTCATAAAGTTGGCCCAATTTGAAAAGCGTTTCGTCCACGCTCTTGGTGCATGTAAAATTTCCGCTCAAATGAAAATGTTTATACAGATTTTTTTTTCACTATTTTTTATATGGAGTTTCACTGTGAAAACTGAACTTAATACCCACCTTAAGGGAAACTATTTTTTGTGAAAACTTTCCACAGTGAAGTCAATACCTTCATTTAGCCATAAACGCCATACCAAAATTCATCAAAATTTATAAAGAAGACATATTTTCATTGATTGAATTTTATGTTTTTCCAAATGCATTTTTTTATTAAAAAACGAACCTAAATTGTATATTTTTAAGATTTTTTTTATTTCAAATAATACTGTAAGAAAAAAATTCTTTGGAAAATTACTAAACAGTTAAATTGCCTATGCAACTGATTCAGCAAAATGATTGGTTCATTTCTAGAGCAAACGTTATAAACATGTCTTTGTTTTATACAATAATCTATGAATGCTCGATGACTGTGTTAAAATAATGAAAAAAAAACAAAGCTAAAATCAAGTCTTTTTTTGCATCATCTCAATACTTCAGTAATATTATATTAGAGGCCGCTGTGACGCAAACGTTGCTTTTCCCTTTTGGAGGATGGGTATGGATTGCAGTGAAAATTTCATATACGTATAGACTAAAACTTAGATACGGTCTCTATTAATTGGGTGTTAAAAACAACTCACCAACAACGACATTGATTGAGAGTGTTTAAATTGATTGCATACATTTATAAGGATGTAACTGTAACCTTTTGTGGGGGAAAATTCAAAGATTTTTTTTGGCAGATTTGTAAATACTCCCATAAAATTCCTAGCATATTTTGATGCACTTATTCATATTTGCTTTATTTTTCGTTACACCCTATTATATTTTTATATAGTATTTGGATAAATCTTCACTTTCTTGTTTGCTAGTACTTTTGTGTAGTGATCACCGCCTTCCTTTATTAGTCAAAGTTTAAGTGACAAAACAGCTTATTTAACTAAAGATAAGAACATGGGTACTATAAAGATAACTACATTGGTCCAATTAAGATAATTGCATCCCACAGAGATGAAGAAGACAAGAGGTTGGGGTAACAAACATACATCACTTATGGAAAGTATGTACTTAAAATCTAAAATTAGTCGAATTATTTGAAGATTTACACTTAAAAAAATTAATGCCTGCTATTCAGAAAATAAATGCTATCAATAATTTCGGTAAGTTTAGTGACGAAAAACTAACGTCGGATTTTAATAACTAAAGGTAGGTAGGTATTTCGTTCTCTCATTGTGAAAAGTAGAAATGCTCAAAACTGCCTTTTTTAATAAAAAGACATATTGGCAACCCTCCCATCATATGTTTTTACCACCACCATTTATTCTGGTAAATTTGTGTTTGCTTAGTTTTATCACAAAAACTAAAAGTGAAAAAGCTTTATATGGTAACAATTATTATTTATTTAAAAGACAGTAAAGGAAATACATCGAATATTCTTTATCACGTTAGCTCAATTTGAAAAACGTTTCGTTCACGCTTTAACTAAATTTCCCATGAACCTACCATTAAGGAAAATGATAAACTTCTCTCATATCAATGAATGCAGTCCGATAAAAGTTTATGCTCAATGTTAAAAGGCCTCCTTTTTTTATACCTAGTCCGAACGGCGTGCCCTATAGTGACACCACTTGGTTGAAAAGTTTAAACATGGCAAGATACCTCACAAATGTGAGGTATCTCAGTGTACAACACACTGCTACAACAACAACAACGGGATTTGAACACAGGCGTTTGGCGTCAGAGGCCGGCATGCTAGTCTCTGCGCCATGGTGCCTTGGAAACGCACGCAGTCTCTGGTGTCAATAAGAAAACGTTATTAAAGGTGTTATCAGACTATATGTTCTTGTCTTATGACATGTCACTTTTTATGTATCATTGGTATTTCATTATGTGTGTCTAAATTGCCAATTTACATACGATTTATCATTTTTGCTTACAAACTAGCATGCATGTACTAATTGTTAAAGCTGTGAGGAAGCTGTTTAAACCATAAAGTTTTAAAAACAATTTAATTTGGGATTGCTTTCATTTAACCGACAACAAAACCAGCTGTTTTTGTCAGAAGGAATAGAGCATCGCTCTAAAGCGTGCTAAGTTCAGCCGGGCCGAATCTTATATACCATCCACCATGAATCGTATTTGTCGATCTCTTTTCCCGGTATTTATTTTAAGGCAAACAAATGTTAAAAGAAACGAATTGCTATGCTATTAGAGCTATATCACGAATTGCGCTCTCTTGAGGCTCATAAAGTCAAGATTGGAGAGTGGTTTATATGGCAGCTATATCAGGCTATGGACCGATTTGAACCCTACTTGGAACAATTGTTATAAGAAATAACGAAACAGGCCATGCAAAATTTCAGACAAATCGGATAGGTATTGCGTCCTCTATCGGCTCAAGTAGTCAAGAACCCAGATCGGTTTATATGACAGCTATATCAGGTTATGGACCGATTTCGACCTTACTTAGAACCAGAATCAATGGAAGTTCAAAATCTCTCAGTTTAAGAGTAAAGTTCAAAGCAGCGAACAGAGCGTACAAGCGCTAAGGCTTCCGATGGGGAAAAGTGTAAGAGGAAACTCTTAGGGCATTATTAACATATTAGGTCTATTTTCCGTCAGATACCAGCTTTTTGGTAAAATTTAGGGTTCTCATCCCTGGGGTGCTTTTCATGTGCCATTACAATGTGAAATGGTTGTTGTCACATGTCTAAATGTTGAGGTGGCGATTCTCATCAAGCTCCTGTGTGAGCAATCTCGTTTCGCCCAAAGGTGAGATCATTCCGGTCCAAACGACCGATCGCCGCGGGAACAGAGTGGCCATTGGTTATTTAAAGGCGCCAATAACTCGCCTTGTCATATCGATCATCATAGGCTCTCAGTATTTTTGCAAGAGCCGGTGCCACCCGATCTCTCACTAAGACTCTCCGCTCGATACTGCTGATTGTCCTCGACTACCGGAACCTGTGGACGCGCCCGGTAGCTCGCAGCTAATATTTTCGTGACAACAAAGAACACCACACAGATCGGACCTCAAAGTTCCAGCTTGTGTAGTGCACACAGCTATCCAGTGCCGGGGGAAATAATGAAAAGCTTAAGTGTTTTATATTTAACGCTAATAATGTATAATACAATTTACCGATTCGTGCATTTATACAATAAAAATAATGGCATTTGTGAAAGAAACACCTTTTGGTGCTATTATTTTGGTTGCGGTAATGCACAGTGCACAAATGTATATGTTTTCAATGGTTACCATATTTAACTAACTTCCCTATCACATTAATCGCAATAAAAAGAGTTTAAATGTGTATATTGTTGTCCATTATGCAGGTAATCAATCCTAATGGTGCTATTATTTTGACCGGTACTGTAAGTTGTTCACTGTTTAAATGATCAATCCATGACGATGTTTCGCCTTTAATAAAACACGAATTGTCCTATTCTTATTTTTCAAACTTTGCTTGCGGGCTCTTAAGTGAGTGTAGTAGTCGCAAATACAACAGCTGTCTAGAAACCATTCACAATAGAGGATGAGGTGATATTCACAACAAATGCTGCAGCATGTTGTTAAAGTGAAGAAACAAAGCGCCGAACAATAACTGAAGTTAACGGTTTATTAATACAGACATACAATATGCTAATAGGTAAATACATACTTTTATATTAAATTTCTAATCTAATCTAATTTTAATAACACTCAGATACAATTGCTTTGATTTTTTGCAATTCATTTTCAATCCCATGGCAGGTTGTACGTACCGGATTAACCCGATGGATGCCTTCATCGACTAGGGCTGCCGCCTCAGTGTACAACGCTGCTACAACAACAACAATTCATCAAACTGTTCATTGTGAATGGTGTTGTAAAAAGTATAGCCCTTATATGCAACCTTAGTCTAACCACATTTGACGTCACTTTGTGTCTCATTGAAACAATAAAAACAAAGCTTGACATTTAAAATAGCTTGTTGGAAATCAAGACAAGTGAAAAAACCACAAGGTTCAACTTATAAGCAAAAAAAAGGAAAAAAAAATAGCCCAGAATAAGACATAACGATTAGATATGGCTAAAAGAGGTAGGTAATTTAAAACCTGCATGACTGTTCATCAAATGTTAGCAAAAAAATTAATGAAAAATTGTGAGGAATTGTGGGGTGGTAAAACAGAAATAAATTCTTTCTTGCCACTCGGATAGATATTGTTTTTTTTATTGGTATTTTTACGCTTGCTTTGTCTGACAATAATATGGTGAATATTTTCCATCAAACACCGCCATAGAAAATATTTCGAAATTTTGTTTTTATTTATCAATACACCCTGAACTTGGCAAAAGGTTCATAAAAACAAAAAACAAATCAAGCAAAACAAACGCCTACTAATTCTAAGTTATCTAAAAAAAAATGTTATGACTATCCCGCCACAGATACTTTGCAATAATTATGGTGGTCTATTGTCTAACATGGGGAAAAACAGCAAACAATGTTTGGCCTTTTGTTGTTGCATGCTTTCTGGCCTAGCACAAATCCTCACAACAAAATTTAACACATAATTGGTTTTTGTGTTATTTAATCTGCTTGCCTCCATCTGGTCATGCAAGATGAGGGTAGCTAATGATGCCGGTGTTTGTCATATGTGTTGTGTATACCCAGACTTCGGATCTTTTTTTTTGAAAGTTTTCAAATTAGTTTTAAAGATAAACTATGTTATGAAAATAACTAAAAACTAAAATTTCCACAAGAACCTCCACTAATGGCATAGATTGAAGCTAGGCATTTATGGCAATGCACAGCTGATCCATTATATTGACTTCTAACAAACACAAGTCCATATACTCATAGAAAAGTCTCTCCACACTGGTTTTGAAAGACTTCTCTACCAAGGGGTGTCGTTATGCCGCCGCTTATCAATGGACCATAATTTGAATTAGGCAAAATACATTGATATGAGAGAGGCCTCGGTGTTCTACCTTAATTAAATCCAATTAATAGTCATTTCTGCATATTCCAGAGAATGCAAAAAAATATGTTGTGTGTATCTACAAAAAGAGTGTCGCTCTTAAAAGGTTTTCCCCACCATTTTTTTCAAATAAAAGTTTTGTGGCCAAATCAGTACATTTCAATCGATCCCTAAGGTCGTTTGTCCATTGACTTTGTTCTAAGACTTGTAAAGGCTATTAATCGAAAACTTTTCCATAGTTTTTGCTTTTTGAAAATATTTCTTTCACATGAATATCATGCTCCAGCAGAAAGCCAGGCAATATGAATGACTGATAAGCCCCATACACAAGCATTTGTTTTCAGTTTATATACCCACCATTTGCGGCTGGTACAAAGTTTTTGTTTTAATTTTTTTTAGTAAAACTTTATTTTAATTCTCCCTTTTTTTCAGTTGTTTAATCGCAGTTGAATAACATGTAAATACCAGATGTTTTTTTTTGTTTGTTTGGCAAATTGCGGTATCGTTGGTATCATTGAATGCAAAACAAGTCACCAACTAACTAATCATCAAAGGGTACAGAACAGATTTTGTACAACTCTCTCATATAACAGATTAATTGCATGTGTGCTGAGCAAGTTTGGGTAAACGGAAGGGGTTATGGGAAAGTCGACAAACCCAATCGGGTGAATAAACCTTTTTAAGTGAATTGTCAGTAGTTGCTGACAGGAGCCAGCTTGAGTAGTTATGAGGAGTTTACCCTTTGACCTATCCTGGTAAAAGATAGCGGCCTGTTTGGTGGAACAGATACTTATGGATAGACAGACTATGAAGTGGCAATGGAAAAGTATATAGGAAATCCCCAAACAACAACAAGAGCGAGGCAAAGTTGTGAAAGAGGTCTTCATGGGTCTGTTATTGTGGGTCGATGGATGGGCTAAATGTGTCTTCCAGTTTTCGCAGAAAGCTCTCTAAGGATCTGAAACCACTATGGAGCATTTTGAAAGTCGACGGAGTCTAGTAGTGGGGGTAAATTAGTCATCCAGGTTTCGCAAGCTGGTCTCTAAGGATCCGAAACCTGTTGGCAGCATTTTGAAAGAGTAAAACCTGGGCGGAGTTTAGCCCTAAGACGATTCAGCTAACGGCTGCGACGCATTACGACGATGTAGCCAAATGATATCGATGTCCCTCTGACATACCACAGTGCAATCCCATGGAAGCCGGTTGTATGTACCAGATTGATCCGATGAATTTATTCATCGGCAAGGGTTGCCGCCTCTGTGTACCACACACTGTTACTACAACAACAACAATGCCGAGCCACAGTCCTTGGTTGGGGACATGATACCGGGGAGGAAGGTAGTCTGGACAGTGAATTCGTTTGAACATTACAAGTTAACGGAACCGCTTTGTGTACTACTGCTATGTTGCAAAATTCAGGACCATAAGCCATAAGACCCTTGGACTTTGTTACGATTAAGCGACGGGAAGTAAGGGATGATTTTTACCCCAAAGGCCGGGAAATCAAGCCACTCTCGGCCAAAGATCTACAGACATATCAGTCTCTCATACCGAAAAGACTAATACTCATACCGAAAAGACTATTAGGGACCGTCTCGAGCCGTTCACTGGTATGAGGCTATCACCACTCTAAACTTTGGACGGTTGACAGTGCCCTTCATGATGATAGGCGACTTCACTTTGGGGGCCTTCTTGGACATTGAAGCGGCTTTTAATATTGTGAAGTTTGAGTCCATACATGTAGCCCTGGTGGACGTGGGAAAGACAGAAAAACAGAAAGAGATCTGTCCTGGATGGGGTATGGATGTGTGACTTTGGTCTTTGTGCAATGATCCCTCCGCAAGATGATCGAGAAGGTGCAGGGTACCGCTGTGGTGCTGATCTCTGGCCGAGAAAGGCGATGTATGCTATTCTCGATCTTAAGCCTTCACAGCTGTATATTAAATGTGTGGCAACGAAGATCGCCCTAAGAAGGAGGGGGTCAAGTATTTGGGGCTGCTCAAAATTTGGGCATTTTTCTCTTGTTGTTCTTGTTGTAGCCACATTTGCATGAGGAAGTCCATAAGACCGATCGCCGTGGAAAGTGATAGCTATTGTTAACTTTATTCTTGTTAATTCGACCATATAAGCAATAGCCGGAGGCGGCTCTCCTCTCCCGAGACTCCATCTGATGAATGGAGCATTACACTATCCTCCACCTGTGGGCGCGCCCTATTGCTCCCAGCTAAGCTTCTCGTGACAACAATGAAGACCACACAGATCGGAGCTCAAAAATTTATAACCTTGTGGTGCACGGTTATCCCGTGTCTTTTCTGCTGGAAGGTGCTGATAGGACGTGGAGGCATCGTATATTCGGCGTGACTAATTATATACCAAAAGAGAGATGTCTGGGCTGAAAGTACCCTTCTCTTCTCGGGAACTTCTGTATACACGGATGGGTTTTAATCATATGGTGGACCGAGATAAGTCTTTTTTGAATATCTTGAAATCAGAGAATCGCACAGTCCTCTCGAAGAATGTAGCATCTTTCCGGCGCAGGTCTTCACGAAACTGAAACAATCAGCAGTATCGAGTAGAGTCTCATTGAGGGTCCGGGCGGAACAGGGTCTCGCATAAATACTTAGTTTCTATTATACTCTATGGAGCCCACCGTAGCACATAAGTTACCAAGTCCGCCTATGACGCTGAACGCCTGGGTTCGAATCCTGGCGAGACCTTAAAAAAAAAATTTTTAGCGGTGGCTTTCCTCTCCTAATTCTGGCAACATTTGTGAGGTACTATGCAATGTAAAAAAAACTTCTCTCCAAAGAGGTGTCGCTCTCCGCTGTGCGAGCTTGCTCGGACTGCTAATAGGAGTCCTGTACGGTCAATTGTGATGGACACAAGGTGATGCAGACTTCAGCAAGGTGTGCGATGACGAGCAGGAGCCTCAGACAGTCAGCAGTTTTGTTTCACACCCCTACAATTGCTAGAAGACTGTAATCCCTCCAAGCACTTATTCCTCTTGCCATTCTAGTCCACCTGAGTTCCTACCTTTTGTCTTGTGCGAAGCCGAGGTTTGCTATTTGAGTGCCCAACTAGTCCCAGTGCATTGCATAATTATCGATATTATCCTTCGGACTGTCCCAGTGACATGCCTTCCCAAAAGCCAATGGACCTCTCTGCAAAAACATTTCTAGCCCATAGATGCATTAAGAGTGTTCGCGTAGTCAAAAATTAGTGAAAATTTGCCAAACTGTTACTGGAAGTTGTTCGTGTACTTTATTTGCCAGCAGAAGAGAGCGGGAGATTGCCTAACTTAATTGAGAGCTTGAAAATTTCTGCTGGATGTTTTTCCTAGCAAAAATTTGCAGCATCGAACAGCTGTTTTATGAAATCCAGCTGTTTAATGCAAATAAATAGCAAAGGAGAGTAAAAATTTTTCTTACTCTCCTGTAAATTTTAACATGAAAATTACGCAAACAAACCTATTATAATGCCGTAATAGTCCAAATTCAATACCGCTGACCATGGCGAAACAATTAAAGGTGGTCTCATTCGTACAACAACCACAAATCATATGGTGCAATCCGCCATCTTTCCATCAAGGTGATCGTCGTTTTGTATGTATACGTGTGCGTGCATGAGCGAAGAATATGCGAGAAAGAAGATAACAACAAAGTGAATGCAAACAAATATCTGACATCTTAATTCCGTCAAACCCGACCGGCTGTTAACAGCTGTTCGCGTGAGACCACCTTTTAAAATCTGCCTTGAATGCTGACGATCTTTAGCAGGCCGTTCATAGTTGTCATCAGCAGGAGCTGAGATAAAATAAGCCCCTGCGAGGAGCTCTACGATATCCCGTCTACTTAATGAGAGCCTGATCAAATTGTTCGAAGAAATTCGATCGTCTCCACATTATAAATTATAAAAAGCTCCCTTGATAGCAATGAATACAGCCATTATGTACATCTTGGCATCGAGTCCGTCGATAGACATTGTACGTACGAATTTTTTCCACCCAAAAGAACAAGAACCATCGGTATCAAATCTATGGCGTTAAAAAACATAATAAATTACCACTTCGGACCATGTATTTAAATGATTTCATTTTTTAGGAGTTATTAAAAATTGGTAAGTCCCCTAGCTGTGTGATGACAAATTCATCGAAACTTAATTTCTGTTTAAAAAACAAACGCAAATGGCAATACGAAGGAAAACAGAATAACAAAGAGAAGCAAACGAATAAAAAATAACTGGAAATTTTGTTGTTTTAACTTCAATAGTTAAATTTTTGTTGTTGTTTGTGCAGCCCCTCAATTGTCGTCAATTACTTTTTGCTGTTCCTTAATGACAAAGAATAGAGAAGTGTTGAGTTCGTATGGCAATTGAATTTGTTGTTGTACTGAAATTACACGACGACACCAACAAAAGTAATAGAATGCATTTCACTAACAGCTGGTTGACAACAACAAAAATGAAGAGAGAGTTTGAAGAGAACCTTTTTATTATTTAACCCCTTTTCACCTTTCTCATCATCATTTCCCTTTATCCACACAAAGAGTTTAGTTTTTTTGTAGAAAGATAAAAAAAAATACCAAACACCAACAACAACAAATAGATATGGAACTGGCGAACAAAGAACAAGAATTTCTGTAAAAAAAATAATTACTTTGCACTTTTCCCCCAATTTTGGGTCGTTAAAATTCTGGAAAGTTTTTTTTTTCATACAAAACTTACCTGTAATTAAGCAAGCCGATGACAAAAGTAAAAATATCGCCGTTGATTTATTATGAAACATGTTTGCGGCTGGCGCTGCTTTTTTCAGCTAAAATTGAATACTAATTTACTTAAAAAAATATATTTGAAATAAACAATTTCAAGTAATTCTTTGAACTTTCTGTTTTCTTTTCAATAGAAAAAAAAACTATTTCGCACCAAATCAGACTTGGGCTTTGATGTGTGTATTCCGTCGTTGCTATTCCTTCGTGTTTTTCACAGTTATTTAATGCGTTGTAATTAAATTATAATAGTACGTGTTTTTGCGTTTTCAACAAAAAAATATATGTTTAGTTATTTTTTATTTTCTTTTTTCTGTCTCTTCTCACAGCACGACGCGATGTGCAACAGCGATTTCGTTAAAATAACAATTAGCAATAAAATATATGCAAATGAATGGATTGTGGCCTCCACAGAGCAAAGTCGTTCTATGATATGTGCTGACGGCGTTAATTGATGACAAACGAAATTTAGAGAGTGTTGCCATATGAGTTTATTCACGAAAAGGTCATGGTTGAATTAAGAAGGCTAAAGGCCTGGTTATGCTTTCGTAAACATACCGTAAATGTAGGAAACGTGTCAGCTGTTTTGTTTTGGCTTATGAATACACATACACGTCTGTCGACCGTAACCGGAAAGTAGAATTCAGTAAAAACAAAATTTTATGTTCTGTTTTCGTGTCAGCTGACAAAATTTGAAGTTTGCACAAATTTCGAAACCAAAAATTTTATTTAGAAAACTGCTTTTTTCCTACTTTAAGATTACTCTGTGGAATTTATCACAATCTATTGTTAATAGTTTAGGTTGAATGGCTAGCCCACCATGAAAAGGTGAGTTCGTTCGGTGGCCAGTCTGAACTGTGGTGAAAGAAAATGAAAAGATTTAATATTTGTGATAAAAAGAATTTACAAGAGGAGAGAAAGAAGGTAAGCGCCAATACGGCTACGTTGTATGCGCTAATCCATGTTAGCACTATGTCGTGAAACTGGAGTCTGTTCAGGGAATCCACATATTCCGCCAAGAACTTCGACCTCACTGTCCTAGAACCCACGGTCTTGAGGGGCGCCATATATGTATACTGATTTCGAAAACTGTAAATCCCTCCCCAACATTTCCTTTGCGGCTATCGTTATGGCACAGAGCTCTGTCTGAAAGGACAAACACTCATCCACACTTGAGGTATGCCTGAAGTTTTTTTGTTAATAAAGTCAAGTCTTTTTTGCTAATAAAATTGTTTCGTTTATAATGTCAAATGCTACGTTTTATAATAACCATAATTGCCTCTTTACATTTACGATACATGTATTCTAAAATTATGGTACGTTTATGAGAGCTTAACCAGGACTTAAGTCACTTGCACAAGATATATTCATTTACACGTAGTGGCAGCTGCCCAACAACAAAATATTGAGTGCACTCTCTGTCAAAATCAGTGATTAGTGCAACTCTGATTTTTGGTATGTTAATAGTTCGCCCCATCTTACATTGTTCGTTTGTGTGTTATGGTTCTTAACTGTAATGCACACATAACCAAAACTCTTTGACGGATAGTGCACTTCGCAAGAAAAAATTTTACTCAGCTGTTTTTCGGTGCACTACCTGTTAATTATGTCATGCACTTGCCTGTGGGGCAAGGTGGATTTAAAAAGATGGTCTTATGCATGTCACTGATCACGCGCCTGGGACGACTTTAATACTCAAAATACCTCCTCAAAGCACAACAGACTTCCTTCGTGCCTGGTGTATTGACCGCATACAGCTTGACGAATTTCGTAAACGCGTCTATGACGACCAAAATATACTATCTTCTAGACCTCACTGACGGCAGTGGACCGAAGTGATCAATATGTAAAGTCACGAATGGCCGCGGAGTCTTCTCAATATTGTAAAAATTCCGTTCATTCCTTCTACAGGGCCCCGAATAAAAAATGCATTTCAAGCAATTCCCTATAAACTTATTCAACTTGTCCCTCATGCCCAAGAACCACTATTGCCTTTTGATCTGATTCATACACTTCTCGATCCCCACATGATCATACCTCTTATTAGTCATTAGTCATATGCATAATATTCTCCTCCAATTCCTTGTTATTGATGTTTAGAAGATCAGAAAAAGTGAAGTAGTTCTTGGAACCTTTTAAGGAAGCCTTAACACTTGAACGATTATTTCGACAGTTACAGTATGTGTTTAGCCCATCACTGTGTATTTTCATGCCCAAAACATCAAGAACTTCTGATTGCTCAACATCTATACCGTTAATAGACAAAGAAGATCGTAATGGGTCAACGACTCGTTTGTGTGACAACAAGCAGCACTGAGTCTTCCGTGCATTAAAATCTATTCGATTCATTCGACCCCACTCAGAAATAGCCAGCAAATCCTGGAAGAGTGTATTATCCATAACCCGCTTCTTATCCTCAATCTTTGAAGACTCGGCCTATGGTCGAATGTGTACAAATGACAGAGATTACTGTCATCCGCAAATGATTAGATCGGATTCGATGTCTGACTCAACAGATCGTTGATGAAAATAAGAAAAAGAAAAAGAGGAAGAATAGAACCCTGGGGTATACCTGCGGTCAATTTATGCTTATTGGATGAGAAGCCATCTATAACGAGTCGAAAAGTGCGATCTCTGAGAAAGCTCGAAATAATTCGAACGAATCCATTGCCGACACCAAATGCGACAAGCTTTGCTAGTAGTGCACCGGAATACATGGAAATCATTGGACCAGGGCAGGACAGATCTAGCCATGTCCGTCCATCTGTCTGTCGAAACCACGCTAACTTTCGAAGGAGTAAAGCTAGCCGCTTAAAATTTTGCATAAATACTTCTTATTTGTTTAGGTTGGTTGGGATTGTAAATGGGCCAAATCGGTCCATGTTTTAATATAGCTGCCATGTAAACCGATCTTGGGTCTTGACTTCTTGAGCTTCTAGAGGCCGCAATTCTCGTCCGATTTGACTGAAATTTTGCACGTAGTGTTTTGGTATCACTTTCAACAACTGTGGTAAGTATGGTTAAAATCGGTTCGTAATCTATAGCTGCGATATAAACTGATCTTGGGTCTTGACTCCTTTAGCCTCTAGAGGGCGCAATACTGAAATCAATTGACTGAAATTTTGCACGTGGTGTTTTGGTATCACTTTCAACAACTGTGTTAAGTATAATTCATATCGGTTCAAAATCTGGCATAGCTGTCATATAAACCGATCTGAGTGCGCAATTCTCATCCGATTTGGCAGACATTTTTACAGCGGCTTCTCTCATGACCCTCAACATACGTGTCTAATATGATCTGAATCGGTCAGTAGCTTGATACAGCTCCCATATAAACCTATCTCCCGATTTTGCTTCTTGAGCAAGGCGCATTTCTTACCCGAATGAACTGAAATATTACACAATGACTTCTACAATGTTCAGCATTAATTTATGGTCCGAATCGGACTATAACTTGAAATAGCTTCAATAGCATAACAGTTCTTATTCAATATTCTATGTTTGCCTAAAAAGAGATACCGCCCATAGAACTCGACAAATGCGATTCATGGTGGAAGGTATATAAGGTTCGGCCCGGCCGGAACCTTATATACAAGGGCAGAAACTCAAGTTCAGTTCAGTTAATTTCACTTTTTTCGTTTACTTTCCTTACTTTCGTTTACGAATAATTTACAAATCCACAGATTGGATTACTGTATTGCTATTTAGCAAACAGCAAGCATCAACAATTAAAAAAAATTGTCGACCGAAGGGTAAGATTATTTTTTTAACTTTCTTCTACGCGTTTTGTTGTTGTTGTCACTTGATAAATGGCACTGCACTTTTATTGGTAGTCACTTCGTTCTCACCTCCGACTGCTTCAACGTCTCAAAAGGAAAAAGAAAGATTTTTCCTCCTGTTCCAGTGGCTTGCGTTGTCAATTTTTCCATCATGGCGCTCTTCCCAGCCATAATTTCCTCAGATGGGACAATTGACAACACACAACCAACTCCCCTACTGTCATTCAGACAGGGGTTGTGGTTCATGCCTAAGCAGCTGACTATGTTCGGTCAATGTTCGGTAGATGGCGCTTGTAGCGACATCAAGGCGCTCAGATCGACTTGTCATGTCATGACGATCAAGAATATATTTTTATGGGGTCTTAGACAAATATTTCGAGGAGTTACAAGCAGAATGACGAAATTAGTATACACCCATCCTATGGTGGAGGGTATACAAATCAAAACTTTAAATAAAATATGCACAATTAATTAGGAAAAGTGTTAATATGTCACTTTTTGTATTCACGTATAATTGAAAAAGTTTGTCAAAATTGTCAATTTATATACGATTCATCATTTTTGCTATCACACCTGTATGTTATTCTCGTATGACATAACCTAAAAATTTGAGCAAAAGCTGATTTTTTTATGCGCAAAAAATGTTAAAATTGTGAAAAAGCTAGTTAAATCATAAATTTGTGAACATAATTTAATTTAAGGTTGATTTCATTCGATTGACAACAAAAATAGCTGATTTCTTTATGTTTTTGTCAGAAGGAATAGAGCGAAAAAAATTACATTGCTATTTTGAAAACTGATTTTCATATGTTGGGTAAGGTTAGGTTGAAAAGAGGGTGCAGATATTAATTCGCCCCATGCCACTATGGACATACACCTAAGCCAGTAATCGACTTGTCTTGCGCTCTAAAAACTATAAAGTAACCTCTAAAAAGAAAATTTTAAGTTAGGAATTCCCAGGATTCACTAATAGAAGGTTAGGTCACATGCAAAAACACAAAGTGGATAGGCCCCATAAACATCATTAAGGATGTCAAATCTGACATCCTCATCATATAGGAGAAAACGTAAACAAAGAATGAATGTAAAAAGAGAACAAGTTGACATCCTCAATGCCAAGTACTGCCAAATATTAAAAAAAAAGTATATCGGCTGATCGCTTGGCTTAACCTTATTCAGTGAATCCTGAGGAATTCCGTGCTACTTACAAAATCCTTAATTGTTTTCAATGCCACTCCCCTAAGTTGGTTCATGTCTGATATTGTGTCTCCACCTAAGTACCGGTATCTGTTGGACGCGAAAGCCGGGCAATTACAAAGGAAATGCTCCAACGTCCCATCATCTTCCCCGCATGCCCTACACATGCTATCACTTGCCGCACCGATTTTACATAAGTGAGCTTGTGGTCTTATGGGTCCTGTTATGATACCAATAGCTATACTGATCTCCTTCTTGCTTCCTTTCAGTAATAGTTTCGTCTTCTCACGATCTGGATCCGCTCATAGGATTTTCGCCGTGCTACCGACCGTTTCGCTGTTCCACAATGTTGTATGCGTATTCGTCGCCCACTCCCTTAACTCGGTCTGCGTCGACCCGAAAGGCTTCGGGTTTACCAAGTTTATTGACGGCAGTCCTCTGGCCTTCACCGCGAAATCGTCTGCCCTTTCATTTTCCCTTACTCCATTATGGCCCGGCACCCAAACGATGCGGATTTTCCCATCCTCCGAGAAGGCGTTAATCTCCTTCGTACACTGCAAGATTGTTCGTGACCTTACGGTCCTGGTTGTTATTGCCCTTATGGAAATTTTGCTGTAGGTAAAGATGTTCAGACTCGACGACCTCGCGTTAGCACCACACCACTTCACGCATTCCGTGATCGCCCGGAGCTCCGCCTGCAAGACTGTATTATGGTCAGACAGTCTAAAATAGATCTCAGTCCCTGGGTTTTCAATGTAAACCCTCAGGCCCACTCTGTCCTCTAGATTTGATCCATCCGTGTAACATGATCTTCCAGATGGCAATACTAGGGTTCCGCCAATCCAAGACTGTGCCGATGGCAGCAGTGCATCGCACTCTACTTCAAGGTTCATCTCAGGTATCCGATCGGAAACCTCTCCACTTCCTTCCAGGTTTCCTATCGTCGCCTCGTTTATACCGCGATGGTATGAGCTGCTCCCTTTCTCAATCCATTCTCCCATCGCCTTAAGTCTCATAGCCGTAGTGTATCTTGTAATCTGTATGTCAATGGGTCGGATATCTAGAATAGTCTCCAGTGCCATAGTGGGCGTGGTCCTCATCGCTCCGCCTATGCCAAGACAACATGATCTCTGAACCTGTTGTATGGTTCTAATGTTGCACTTTTTCTCCATAGCCGTCCACCAAACTACTGAGGCGTAAGTAAGTATTGCTCTAATCACGCTCCTGTAGAGCCAGTGGACTATCCTAGGATTCGGGCCCCATTTCGAGCCTGAGGTCCGTCTACATAGTGCCCAACATCTGTGAGCCTTCTCAGTACGCTCCTTAATGTGACACTTCCAATACAGTTTCCTATCCAAGAAACTAACCTATAAAAACAAAATTTTCATATGTTAGTTCCGTTTGTATCACGCAACATGTACAACTCAACTTGCGCTAAATTTGACATGTCATAACACAACTCCATGCCGTTTAATACAGCCTTTATTCGTAAAAAACTTTTGCGAACATTTACGAAAATCTGACTACTGCGCTTATTAATTGATTGTGCAGACGTATCCGAAATGTTTTAAGTAAAAACAAGAGAAAATTTCTCTAAAACCACTACTAGAAATAATGATTTTTTGAAAAACAAGAGAAAATTTCTCTAAAACTACTACTAGAAATAATAATTTTTATTTCTCGTCGTTAAAGTAAACACCAAATAGTTGTGAAAAGAGCCGATTTTAATTATGTCGATTGTCGTTTAAAAGTGGCTACTGAACACCAAATTTGTAAATTTTTCTGTTATTGCCTTTGAACTTAAGAAATTTCTTTAAAACATTTTACAGAATTCCACTACTGAACGATTAATCTTGTGATTTTAATACTGAAATCTATTGCGTTACGTTCTCATTACTAACCTATCTCTATAACTCTATAATAATGTTATCGCTTACACTCCAACGCAGTATCGGTTATCGACGAACTTAGACGATTGACTAGAATCGTAGTCGATTTCCCATTCACTAAAAACTTTCTTCTTCATAATCATTGTTTTTCACGGTTTTTAACATTTTCCAAGACGAAATTCTTCGAAATCTAACAAAAATATACAAAAAATTAAACGAAATTTCGAAAAAGAATTAAATAAAGCTTACAGTAAGCAAAGAAAAAAAAGATACCTAGAAATAAGTTAGTGTATGAATACGTGCGCGACAACGACTCTGACGCAAAATAGAGAATCTGGCAAGCAAGCAACACCTTAGAAAAAATGCTCCAAAGAAAATGTAAATTGGAATTGTGGTGACGCTGCTGCTGCTCCGTTCAAGAATACAAAACGAATTCAAGTTAGAATAGAATATTTATCCCCATCAGCATACAAGCTAGGTGGTAAAGTGAGTGTGTCTTATTGTGCAGTATAATTTTAACAACAACAACAACACACGAGAATAAAAAAATACATATAAAAAAGAATTTTTGTGTGGATATCAATCAAACTGGAGAAGTGGAAGACAACGCTAACGCTAAAAAATGCCATTAAAATTTCTTAAGAAATGTCGACAATATAATGTGACATCGAAAAGTCTTTTCGTTATATCGGTGCACCATTTATTGGGTAAGTTGTAGAGAGTGTGTATAACTAACTATACATGTCTATAGGGAAGGCTAAAATGTATCAACAAGAAATAGTTTAGAAGATATGCAGCTTGTTTGTAATAAAAGAGCGAGTAGTGGGGGCTTATTACGAGACATGTCGTTGCCATCAGAGAAACGTGTGTGGGGGCGTAGGGTGCTGTTACAAATGGGAGCATAGAGAAAGGTTTCAATTGCCATTACATGTCACTGCAGTGGCTTTTCTTATTGTTGTTGGGAGTTACAACAAGTTACAGAGAAGGAAATACTAAGGAATGTCGTTGCATTGTTGTTTTTGTCGTTCCACTTGATTTCTTTTGCTGTCACATTGTTACCGCCAAGTATTCGCATGGTTATATGTGAATGTGTTAGTGTGTGGCAAAAGTGCAAGTGCGTTGACGTTTTTCTCGCACACGAGCGTTGTCGACAGTCGACTGCCCTAAGTTGTCCGACTACCTCCGTTGTTGCATCTTTATTTGATGGTGCGCGCAAACGCCTCTCGATCTGTCTTTGTTGCGCATTCTGAACAATTCAAAAATTTTTATTGTTGACCACTTTGGATAGTGTGTGCATTGTTTTGTTTTATTGCATTTTTTTATGCCTGTCTATATTGGCACGAATAAAAATGATGCACTCACTGTAATTTCGAAGTCAAAACGTTTGATCGTTCGTGCAAAACGTCAATGAACATTCAATGCGCACGTTTACACACCGCTACATACATGAAGGGGGTTGTTTTTGTTTAAGCCGCGATGTAATGGGCTTTGTATGATTAAATGCCTGAATAGCCATGAAACGTGTAGATAGGTGAATCAAGTAGGTTAGGTTATAGTGGCAGACTGCTATTTTAGAAATATTAGTCCATTGTGATACCTCAAGATTAAAAGGCTGTACTGTATTTTACAGGATAACTCGCACAAAAGTCTAATTTTTCGCATACCCTCTAATTTTGACCAGAAACCCGAGTATGAAGTCCATTTTTGGGCATTTACATGGAGTGCATGGAGATAGCAGTCAGGTCCGGTACTGCCGAGATAGAGCTATACAACGTGTACATATCGCCGGTTGGTAGCTGTGTCCCGATTATAGGCCAAGCTTACAACCCCGACATAAGTGGGTTACTATTTGGCCTTAATCGTCTGGTTCTACGGGATTTTAATGCTCATCACACTTCATGGCATTCTCCCCTAGGTAACGACCAGTGTAGCATGGCTTTGGCAGAGCAGATTGAAAGCTCCACGTTTTGCACGATGAATATGGATGCCCCAACTAGGATTACGAGGAGGTGCAGCAGCTCGAAAGACATTTCCATTGCATCCCCTGATCTCCTGAGTGACGTATCCTGCCAAGCCGTCATCTCTTTGGGGTGAGACCACCTCACCATAGACCGACCACCCGACTTCATAACCTCTGAGCGCCGAACGTTTATCAATCAGAAGAAGGCCAATTGGGCTGGCTTCAGAGAGTATACCAATCGCCTCTTCAGTGAACTTCCACCACCACCACTCGCGAACCCCGGTAGACGGGATGATAGGACCTCAGTCACTTTTGGCGAGTTAACCGTGACTGATCCGAAGAGATGCGCCAGGTTGTTCAACCGTCAATTTATTGTGCATCCCGAGAGTGACAGGGCAAGGAGGAGAGCCATTCGCCGTATTCGTGGTCTCCGAGCCGATGAACAGCCATCACAATTTACCGTGGGCGAAGTTACGAATGTCATCCGTGGCGCCAAATCTTCCAAGGCGTTGGGCCCCGACGGAATCTCTACATTGATGCTGAAGAATCTGGATTCACCTGGAGTTGAGTACCTTACCACTGTCCTTAACCTGTCATTGAACACTCTTATAGTT
The DNA here is from genome assembly GCF_963082655.1 of Stomoxys calcitrans. Taxonomy (NCBI): domain Eukaryota; kingdom Metazoa; phylum Arthropoda; class Insecta; order Diptera; family Muscidae; genus Stomoxys; species Stomoxys calcitrans. Next base: position 159,845,497 of record NC_081554.1, on the reverse strand, counting down.
CCCGATGTCTGGAAAATGGGCAGAGTGATCCCGCTACTGAAGCCTGGAAAAGACCCGAGTTTGGGGGAGTCGTACAGACCGATCTCCCTTCTCTCACCAGTGGCAAAGACGCTTGAGGCATTACTCCTCCCGAGCCTCGTAGGAGAATTTCCATTCGCCAAGCATCAACATGGATTTCGGAGACTGCACAGCACAACAACAGCTTTGCATGCCATCACCACACACATTTGCCGTGGCTTCAATCAACCCAGGCCATGTGATAGGACGGTCCTCGTGGCACTGGACCTATCGAAGGCATTCGACACGGTCAGCCATGCCAAATTATTTGAGGACATCGCCAACACGTCCCTCCAACCAGGCCTGAAACGTTGGGTCGCGAATTATCTGTGTGGCCGCCAGTCATTTGTGGAATTTAGGGATAAGAAGTCGAAACACCGTAGAGTGAAACAGGGAGTTCCCCAAGGTGAGGTGATGTTTTTGGCACTGTGTAACCTCTACCTATATTCCATTCCATCCCCTCTAGACGGCATAGAGATCGTATCATATGCGGACGATTGTACGATCATGACATCAGGCCATTTTGATTTCTTATCCCTATATTCCCCGTACGCTTTGCGACCGCACAAGCAATTCGTAATGCAATATTTCAGTCTCGGTTGAAGCGACGGTTAACAATGTAATTGAAAAACTGGGCATGTTTGACCGTATCGAAAGTTTTCGTTAAGTCAGAGCCACGGGATCGTCCACGTGGGGTAATATATAAAGTGATGGCTTGAAAAGCGGTCGCTGCGCTATGCATGCTGCGAAATAAATGCTCGGGAGGTGTTTTATCACACATACTGACGAGAAAAGGTGAATCGCTTTTCAATGCTTGATCAATCCAATTCTCCATTGCTCAAATCCTTGCCTTCAGTAACGGGATCACTCCGACAACAGACACTTTAAAAGTGTCCAGGGGCAGGTGGTTGTTGATGTATCCATGTTTGCCACAAGCATACAAACATATTCATTCAATCTGGCAGTTTCAATTGCAGAGGTCAATGGTGATTCTGCACTTAGATTAGTTGGTTTCTACGGGCATTTAAAAAGGTGATTAGGATCATGCTGTTCTGTGTTGCTTGCAAAACAGATATCTAACACTGAGCGATACGAATCCGAATTTCCTAGGTAGGTTTTTTCGTCATCTGCAATTGGTGGTGATCGTCGGCTGGTATAGTGAAGTCTCTCGGTGACAGCTCAAGAGATTTTAAGGTTCGTGGTATCCTCGTGTAGATAGATGCTCGATGTTTCTCATGACGGTTAGAAGCCCATGATGATTTTTAGAGTTACGTTTTGACAGTTTTTTAGGTTTCTGCACTGCGTATTACTTACTAAAGCGTTCCACGTTGGCGCTGCATAATATACTACTTGTCGCACATCGCTTTATAAGTGGTTGATAATGTCTCCATGTCCATACCGCAAGTGCTGCCTTCCCAAGTTTTGGAGATTTTGTTTCGGTTTCTTCCCTTATAGCAAACTGTAGTAGCGTGGGCTTATGCATGGATCGTGGACAATCAGCGATATCGAGAGGAGAGTCCCAGTGAGAGGTCGGGCGGCAACGGCTCTTGCATAAATACTGAGTACCTATGATACTTGATATGATAAGGCGAGTTATTGGCGCCTTTAAATAGCCAATGTCCTTTGGACCGGAATGACCTTGCTCACCTACAGGAGCTTGACGAGGATCGCCACCTCCACATACAAATGTGGCTACAACAACAACAAACTGTTTTTGAGCACTAGTACCCGATGTCTGGAAGATTGGCAGAGTGATTCCGCTGCTGAAGCCTGGAAAGGGGGAATTGTACAGACCGATCTCCCTCCTCTCAGCAGTAGCCAAGACGCTTAAGGACTACTCCTCTCGAGCCTTGTTGGAGAGTTTCCATTCGCCGAGAAACAGCATGGATTTCGAAGACTGCATAGCACATCAGCTGCTTTGCATGCCATTTGCCGTGGTTTCAATCAGCCCAGGCCATTTGATATAATGTTTCTCCCGAGGCAGCAGCCCTGCAGTAGCGGACAATCAGCGGTATCAAGGGGAGAGTCTCAGTGACAGAACGGGCGGCTCCGGCTCTTGCTTCAACACTGAGTTTCTGTAATACTCAATATGATAAGGCGAGTTATTGGCACCTTTAAATAACTAATGGCCAAAATGTTCCCGCTCGATCGCTCCTTGGAACTGGAACGAGCTTGCTTACGGAGCTGGAACAGGATCGCTACTACTTCTCGGCTGTGTGTACTCGTTTTAAAACTATCTTGACAGTTCCAGACTACAATAACTAATATTAAATTTCGCATGAACATTCCATTAAGGAACATGGGATACTTCTCTCATATCAATGATGAGGGGCCTCCTTTTTTATGCCGAGTCCGAAGGGCGTGCCGCATAGCGACACCACTTGGTAGAGAAGTTTTAACATGGCAGGATACCTTACAAATGTAGCCAGCATTAGTAAGAGGATAACCACCGCTGAAAATTTTGTTGATGTTCACGCCGAGGTTTGACCCCAAGCGTTCGGCGTCATAGGCAGACATGCTAACCTCTGAGCCACGGTGGCCTCCTTCCAGACTAACTGTTATCCCCAAACATTCCATGTAAAGATCAGTAAAGTCATTGTATGCGTCATAGGAAGCCAGTACCCCACCTTCACTCTGTGTGCGATTCTTACATAGGACATTGCAACCGTGACCAGTGTTGCCACTCAAGAAAAATATTTCCTACCAAAATTTAAGAAAAATCCTATTAAATCCGACCAATACTTACCAAATGTTTTACAAGCCAAAAATGTTCCATAAGTTCTTAAACCCACCACCGAAGAGTTGGCCATTTTATCAAATTATGCATTTTCAAGCTACAAAGTACTTGATCGTCGTTTTACATTTATAAACGATCAAGACATCTCCGTCCGTCTGTTTGTGGAAATCACTCTACAGCCTAAAGTTCAAAGATGACCTATATCTTGCTACTGCACCCTTTATACCGACTTCCCCATAGGAAATCTTAAGTTCACAAAGTCGTATAGTTGCCCCGATTTCAATGACAATCGTTGCGAGTTTGAATAAAGCGATCTCCCGATTTCAGTTTTTGACCCGAGAAATGCGCTTTTGCTACCCATTTTCGCTGTTACAGTGAGTTGCATGGATCCCTCATCATCTGAACATGGACCAGGTGTGGCCATATTTGTATACATCATTTGGAATAGATCCCTTAACACTCGCACAGTTAAAGTCTATATCAGAATTTAAGATCATTTTCCAGAAATTTGAAACAGTGAGGCCCTTTGTAACAATATTTGTCCCGACGACATCTGTAGTTTTATTCTGCACTCTTAACGAATGCACTGAAAGGACAAGAAGTGAATTAATTTTGAGTTGTGCCCATCGATTTTTTCAGTTATTTATACGATATTTTGGAAATACCTACCAAAATAGAGGTTCGGTTGGAACTTACCAAAAACGGCAACACTGACCGTGACAACTGTGCACGCTGCATTTTTAAGTCAGTGATTCTTGGAGAGTTGCCTTTTGGGGAGCAATGTCGTTCCGGTGCGCAAACCGTATCGCTAGGTGAACAAGACAGATTCCTTTCTTGCATGGTAGCTAAATGAAAAATGTTTTCTTTCAATTAGTCACTGATGTTGTATTTATTGTTGCCAAAGATTGCCAATATTTTTTACATCCTTTTGATTATAAAAAAAAATTATTTGTTTCTACTTCTACTCGAACATTTATTACCATTAAAAATTATTTTACATGTCCATTATCATGAATTTCGTAGTTCAAAATTGTTGGCTTGCTTTGCAAATACGAAATAACGACGACAACGATGACGTACAGACGAGAACAGTAAATATTAAAAGAATGTTAATTTTTTGATGGTATATGAATTTGTTATTGGTCTTGTTAGCATTTCTTCTCAATAACTTAGCCATATTGACAAATGCATGACAAGTTTATATACATACGTAGGTATATACAAAACAAAAACAAATACATTAGAATGGGTTATGTGTGTAAATGTGGTGTGAGATATGAGATGTGTAAGGGCAGTATGCACCTCTGGCGAAATTTTCGTTACCATAAGAAATGCATTGACATTTTCGGTAAAGGTACGCTGCTCACATGATATTTTCTTTACGTAACAAGGTGACATAATTAGCATTGCAGGATTTTTTCTCGCAATTACGAATGGAAATGTATGTTTTGCTAGCTCCAGGCAAAATGAAATAACGAAATATCGGACAAAATTATAAATCGATTTTTCGATGGCGTTCGAAGCCATCAATACAACTTCCAACAGATGCACAAAATCATGTGTAGTACGAAGAAGTGAAATTTGGCACAGCCGGAATGTCTGTCATTACACAAAAATACATGCATTGGGAAAAAGTACAGCCAATAGACAGGGTTGTCGAGCGTGGTTAATGTGCATGATAGATGCGTTTTCGCAATTAATACGACTCAAATACAACATACCAACGCACGGCCCTTGAAGCCATCACACCTAATATGGTTGAAAAATCTTCTAACCATATACGAAACGCGTCCCATAGGGTTGTGTATGTTTCTATCTTTGGCTTTGCTTTTCCATTTGCATCTTCGATCATTGAGCTCGTTTAAAAAAAAAAAGTTTTACAACAGCATAATCATTTTTGTACAAGGTGAACATCTACATTGCCCATGGTGGCCATTGCCTCCTGATTTGTAAAGGAGTACACTTGAGAAATAATTTAACTTCAAATTTATTATTCTGGAAAGAAAGATTAAGGTAACTCTTCCCCCTAACAGATGCAAAGGTGCACTCCCCAAATGACAATTCATAGTAATACCGCAATTCAGTTGGGGTGCAATCGGAGTAACTTGAAATCAAGTAGAGTACGATTTATTGGTTATTGTTGTTGATGTAACATTATGTTGTGTTTTATCTTTTGTTAGCTTGATATTGCTTAACATTCAGATCCAGGTACTCTGCGACTAAGGTGGGTGTGTCCAGAGTTCACGGAGTCGAGTAGGTCTAATCAGGCGACGTGTTTTGTGGCCCATAGGTCACAATAGGAACAGACATCCCGCACGTTGGCGTCAATCCTAGCTTTGTAGAATTTGAGGCGGCTGCATCTGCCGGAAAGTATTAGGTTGCCCAAAAAGTAATTGCGGATTTTTCATATAGTCGGTGTTGACAAATTTCACAGCTTGTGACTCTGTAATTGCATTCTTTCTTCTGTCAGTTATCAGCTGTTACTTTTAGCTTGCTTTAGAAAAAAAGTTTAAAAAAAGTATATTTGATTAAAGTTCATTCTAATTTTTATTAAAAATGCACTTACTTTCTTTTAAAAAATCCGCAATTACTTTTTGGGCAACCCAATAATTGAGCCGGAACCACTTTGTTTGCCAGGAGGAGCTTCATTTCAAAAGATGCCATGGGTTACGGTCGTTTTCCAAAGACCACATTTACCCGGTAGCTGTTCACCACATCTGCTAACGTGTGTGCATGAATATGATATGATCTTAATGGCGCCTGGAGGGGATGGAATAGAGAATAGGTAGGCTTTGGGGATGTCCTTAATTCATTTGACGCGGTTACGACTTTTCATCCCTAAATTCCACAAACGACTGGCGATCACACAGATAGTTCGTTCGTGACCCAGCGTTTCAGACCTAGTGGGAGGGTTATGTTGGCGAATCCACGGCAAATGTTTGCGGTGCTATATTGCAAAGGCTCCGATTCTAATGAAAGAAAGGCTCGATTGGATACCTAATTTTCTGGATCAAGCTATGCAAAGGAAATGTCTGGCGAACTGTTGCAATCACCCACAGTTCTGATGGAGCTTTATTTGCTCAATCGCTATCCACATTTGGGCTTTTATTAAAGATTTTTCGTCAATGAATCCTTTCCCACCGTTCTACGATTTTTCTTCACGATCTTTTTTTGCCAACAGAAATTGTTGTATTTTCAGAAATCTTATATACCCTCCACCATAGATCGCCTTTGTCGAGCTCTTTCTACGGTATCTCTTTTTAGGCAAACAAAGGATAAAAGAATATTGAATATTGGAGACCATAGTAAAAGTCATTGTGTATAATTTCACCCAAATCTAGTTAGAATTGCGCACTTAAGGGGCCGAAGAAGTAAAATAGGTAGATCGGTTTATAGGGGAGCTGTATTAGGCTATAAACCGATTCATACCATATTCGACACATATGTTAAAGGTCATGGGAGAAGCCGTTGTACAAAATTACAGCCAAATCTGATCCCATATCGGTTTATATGGCAGGTATATCAGGTTATAGACCGATTTGAACTATTCTAAGCACAGTTGTTGAATGTCATAACAAAACTCCTTATGCAAAATTGCAGCTAAATCGGATAATAATTGCTCCCTGTAGAGGCTCAAGAAGTCAAGAAACCAGATCGGTTTATATGGCAACTATATCAAATTATGGATCGATTTGAACTATTTTTAGCACAGTTGTTGAAACTCATAACAAAACACCTCATGCAAAATTTCAGCCAATTCGGATAATAATTGCGTCCTCTAGTGGCTCAAGAAATCAAGACCCGAGATCGGTTTATATGGCAGGCTATGGGCCGATTTAAATTATTCTTAAAATAGTTGTTAGAAGTGATACCAAAACACGTCGTGCAAAATTTCAGCCAAATCGGAAAGAAATTACGCACTCTAGACGCTCAAGAAGTCAAGACCCCCGATAGGTTTATATGACAACTATATCAGGTTATGAACCGATTTCAACCAAACTTAGCACAATTGTTGAAAGTCATAATAAAACACGTCATGAAAAATTTCAGCCAAATCGAATTGTGCTCTCTAGCGGCTGAAGAAGTTAAGATCCCAGTTCGGTTTATATGGCACCTATATCAAAACGTGAGCCGATATAGTCCATTTACAATCTCAACCGACCTACACTAATAAGAAGTATTTGTGCAAAATTTCAAGCGGCTAGCTTTACCCCTTCGAAAGTTAGCGTGCTCTCGACAGACAGACGGACGGACGGACATAGTTAGTTCGACTTAAAATATCATGACGATCAAGAATTTATATACTTTATGGGGTCTTAGACGAATATTTCGAGCAGTTACAAACAGAGTGACGAAATTAGTATACACCCTTCCTATGGTGGAGGTTATAAAAAGAGAATAGGCACTGACACATTGACTTTTGATGACATGTTGAATCGGCACGTTTGCCATCCTCAATGTTCATGGGGGCTTTTCTCGCTTTTTTTTGACAAGTGACCTAACTTCTTGATTGAGCCATGCCTTCTACCATAAGATAGAGAATTTACTTGGTACGTCATTCCGTATGTAGTTTATAAAGTGCAAATGTAAATTTGCCCATGAAAAATCCATTAAGGAACAGGGGCAAGCTTCTCACATATGAATGAGTGCTATCCGATTCAAGTTTAATCTCAATGATAAGGGGTCTCCTTTTTATAGCCGATTCCGAACGGCGTGCGGCGGCAATCCGGTTGTACGTACCGGATTGACCGCATGGAATCCTTCATCGGCAAGGCTGCCGCCTCGGTGTACGACACTGTTACGGTAACCCTAACAATCTTCTGTTTTATTGTAATAATCTGGCAACTTCATGGCAGCGCAGCTGGCTCAACAGTTTTTATATTTCTGCACACACGCTGAGTCAAGTTGTAATCGTCAACCAATACACATCTCTTAAAGACAATTTTATCATACTTGCTTAATTACCTTTTATTTTTCATTAATATCATTTAAAGTATTGTTTAAATGAATAAATTGATTGTTATGTTTTAAACATCGACTTTCTATTGATCGACCATCTCGTAAGAACATAACAGACACACTGCTACAACAACAACAACAACAGCGTGCCGCAGGGCGACTCGTGTTTGTGGAAAAGTTTTTACAGGGCATAGTAGCTCACAAATTTTGCATTAGTAGGGGATAACTGGTGAAAAAATGTATGTATTCGCACAAAATTTTCCACATATCACTTTTTATACCCTGCACCACCACTGTGGTACAGGGTATTATTTAACCCAAAAATTACCGCTATGAAAACCAGATCTGGTTGAAGCTCCCAAATATATACAAATAAAACGCCCGATTTTCTCTTATATGGATGTAGTTACCAAAGTTGTAGTTACGATTTGCAAGAAATTTGGTATGAAATTTTTTATTTACCATCTGAAAACCTTTGCTAAATTTCATAAAAATCGGTTCAGATTTGGATACAAAAATTTAATTGTTTTTCCATATGACCCACTTTAATGTTCCTACATAACACATATACCTGGTATATGATCAATAAATACCTAGAATTCTCCAAATTCATTTGTATGCAATACATGGTAGGGCGTTTGATTATTATTTCTTTTTATTTGTCGCTAACGTCTTTTCTTCTTGGCCATGTTATTTTTTTACGAAATTTTGTTGTGGTTAAAATAATATGGGTGGTTTTTTGATATTTCCTGGCATTTTGTTTATGCATATACAATGTATTTTAGGGTATTGGGTAATATTCTATACATGGCTTTATAGTTGTCACCATTTGAGGTGTGCAAACTGCATACCACCCACCACCACCGTTCTTAGGTACCTTCTGAAATATAAATCTCTCATTATACCTACACTAAAATCAATATATAAATATTGTGAAAATTTCATATCGATATATTCAAGGAATGTTGCCCAGAAGTTGTTGTTGTCTTCTGCTGGTCTTCATTCCAGCCAAGAACCAATGAGAATATCAGTGATATATTGGGTTGCCCAAAAAGTAATTGCGGATTTTTTAAAAGAAAGTAAATGCATTTTTAATAAAACTTAGAATGAACTTTAATCAAATATACTTTTTTTTACACTTTTTTCTAAAGCAAGCTAAAAGTAACAGCTGATAACTGACAGAAGAAAGAATGCAATTACAGAGTCACAAGCTGTGAAAAAATTTGTCAACGCCGACTATATGAAAAATCCGCAATTACTTTTTGGGCAACCCAATACTTTAAGATGTCACAAATGGTTACAACAAAGTGTTGGTAACGAAATGTTAAAAAGTAATAAATCCCCATCATATAGCGGTGGTTATAAAAAAACAAGCGCCAGCCCCCAACATTCCAAAAGTTTTTTATGAACGAAAAAATTAAGCCTGCGAACCGTAACAGTGTACTACTTCACTTGTTAAGTGAATGAATCTTCAAGTGGTTCACTCTCCCATAAAAATATTTTTTAATCTTATTACTCGCTGGTTACCTTTCATATTTCATGCTATTTATGTGGAACAACCTGCTCATTGGCATAGCGTTTTTTCATGCCTTTATTGTGTAGATTTCTTTGCATATTGATGAACATACCGCAGAAATTTATATGGCATGTTTTTTTGATGTAGGTTAGTAATTTTCTTGTAGGCTAAAGAAGACACACTGGCTTAAGGCCAAAACTGAATGAGCGCATTGAGGAGCGTCGCGTTAAAAAATGCAACTCTGCAAAAAAATGTTAAAAAGCAACTTGCAAAAGTCGAACATTTTTTAACTGTGACGACCAAAAACACTACTTCATGTGTGGCACCACAGAATGATGCTCGCTTTGAAGCGTCAAAGTTGAAAATTTTTAACGTTTCCGCTTTAAGTTGGGTTAGGTTAGGTTTAAGTAGCAATCTGTCATCATACCACAGAAACAGAAGAAGAAAGATGCCTTCTAGTTCCTGACGTTGAACCATCATGATCGCTTTAAAGAGCCCAACAACATACGAATGTTCACATCCGCTAAATCAGACAGGTTCTCAAAGAAATGAGAACCTAAAGTGGAACGCCTTCTGACTGCTCGCGCGGGACACACATAGAAGGTGTTCTATAGTCTCGCTTCTTCGATGTCTTCACAGGTTCTGCAAAAGTTGTTGATCTTCAGTATTGCAAATTGCAAATTTTGCCCATGAACATTCCACTAAGGAACAGGGGCAAACTTCTCACATATCAATGAGTGCAGTCCGATTCAAGTTTAAGCTCAATGATAAGGGGCCTCCTTTTGCTAGCCGAGTCCGAGCGGCGTGCCACAGTGCGACACCTCTTTGGAGAGAAATTTTACATGGCATGGTACCTCACAAATGTTGCCAGCATTAGGGGGGGAAAACCAACGCTGAAAATTTTTTCTGATGGTCTCGCCAGGATTCGAACCCAGGCGTTCAGCGTCATAGGCAGACATGCTAACCTCTGCGCTATAACTAAGGTATTTATTGAGCAAATACCTAATAAATACCCACGCATTGGAAATTTACCCGGTAGAATCCCATCTCTACTCATTAAGCATCAGATACAAAAATGTTGTTTATTACAAAAAACACACCCATTATATTATGAAGTATTCATTGCAGAACTACCTATGCTTATCTATCGACAACAACAACAACAACCACAACAACGAATTACGTTAAGTTAATGAATAACTAGAATGCAAAGAATGAAAAGAATTCATATGGCACACCTGCTCAACCCTACTCCCCCCAAGCGTTGAGAAACTGGAAAGTTAGACGACTTAAGATAAAAGCTTTCTACAACAAATTGATGTGGTGATATAACAACAAGAGACAATTTTCAAATTTGTGTGTTTTGCGCTCCATTATTTTAGATTTAATCCATAAACAACGAATGGATAGAAAAATTCCTAAAAATAGAGAAGTCTTTGAAAATGCTAGCTTAGGTGAGGGGAAACCAATTTAATTTGCATAGGCCTATGTTAAAGTGAGTAACTAAAAATAGTTGACTAAGTTTTTTTGTCATATAAAGTCAGGTTTGGCAATTCGCGAGTCTGATGTTAACGGGGTTAATTTGATATGGTGCCAGTATATAAGGGGATTTTTGTCAATCGATTTGGCTAAAACTTGAATTTTCGGTTTCTTAAAGGGCAGCAAATTTTCAATTTCTTTATACGTTTTGACAAAGCCTCTATTAAAAGGTACCGCCTTCATGTATTGGGTTGCCCAAAAAGTAATTGCGGATTTTTCATATAGTTGCATTCTTTCTTCTGTCAGTTATCAGCTGCTACTTTTAGCTTGCTTTAGAAAAAAGTGTAAAAAAGTATATTTGATTAAAGTTCATTCTAAGTTTTATTAAAAATGCATTAACTTTCTTTTAAAAAATCCGCAACTACTTTTTGGGCAACCCAATAATTTCTTTTCACTAGGTTACGTTGAAAAGAGTGTGCGGCTATTAATCCGCCCCATGCCATGCCCCATGACATACACCTAAGCCAGTAATCGGCTTTTTGTGCGCTCCAAAAACTGAAAAGTAACCTCGAAAAAGAACATTTTATATAGGAATTTCATGCTACTTTCAAAATCATTAAATGTTTTTCATACCACTCCCCTAAGTTGGTCCATGTCTGGTATTGTGTCCCGGTGCTTTTTAGCCGCGGAAGCCGGGCAATGACAGGAAATGTACCAACGTCTCATCACCTTCCCCACATGCTATCACTTGCCTTACCGATTTTGCATAAGTAATCTCGTATTCCCATGTGTCCCGTTATGATACCAAAAGCTATGCTGACCTCCTTCTTACTTCCATTCAGTAATAACCTCGTCCTCTCACGATCCGGATCACCCCATAGGATTTTCGCCGTCCTATTGACTTTCGCTTTTCCACATTATACATGGGCGTTCCGCGCCCACGCCTTTAACTCGATCTGCGTCGACCCGAAAGGCTACGGGTTAACCACGATATTTGAGGGCAATCCTCTGGCCTTCGCTGCCAAATCGTCTACCCTTTCATTCCCCCTTACTCCGTTATGGCCGGCACCAAATGATGCGGACTATGCCATCCTAAGAGAAGGCGTTAATATCCTTCTTACACTGCAAGACTGTTCGTGCCCTTGCCGTCCTGGTTGTTATTGCTTTTATGGTCATTTTCCTTTCCGTAAAAGTATTCACACTCGCCGTCCTCGCGTTAGCACCAGAACACCTCGCGCATTCCGTGACCGCGCGGATCTCCGCCCGCAGGACCGTACATTGGTCAGGCAGTCTAAAACAAATCTCAGTCCCTGGGTTCTCAATGTAGACCCCCAGGCCAACTCTCTAGTTTTGATCCATCCGTGTAATATGATCTTCCCGATAGCAATACTAGAGTTCCGTCAATCCCAGACTGTGCCGCTATCACCAGTGCCTCGCACTCGATCTCAAGTGTCGTCTAAGGTATCCTCTTCCCTTCCCCATCGCCGCCTCGATTATTCTGCGAGGGTATCAGCTGCTCCCATCTTAAATACATTCTCCCATCGCCTTAAGTCTCATAGATGCAGTGGAAGCTTTACACTTAATCTGTATGTCAATGGTTCCGATATCTAGAATAGTCTCCAGCACCCTATACGGCGTGGTCCTTATTGCTCCGCCTATGCCAAAAAACATGTTTTCTGAACCTGTATGGTCCTTATGTTGCATTATTTCTACATAGCAGTCCACAAAACTTCTAAGGCGTAAGTAAGTTTTGGTCCAATCACGCTCCTGTAGAGCTAGTGGACTATCCTCGGATTCAGGCCACATTTTGAGCCTACGTCCCGTTTACATTGTGTCCAACATCTGTGAGCCTTCTCAGTACGCTCTTGATTGCGACACTTCCAATTAAGTTTCCTATCCAAGATCACTCTTATATAATTGACCTTGTCAGATATAGAAATCGTTTTATTGAGGAAGCGTGGTGCGTCAAATTTGCCCACCTTCTTCTTCCTCGTGAACAGGCATATTTTAGTCTTCTCTGGGTAAACATTGAGACCCCTGAGTCTAGCCCAGTCATATTCCATATGCAAAACTCTTTCGGCCCTTCTGCATACCAGATTCGGATCCTTACCCCTTCGAATTATCTTAACATTGTCTGCATAACAGACGGGTTCAAATCTCTCCTCAGTCAGTATCCTTAATGGGTTTTTAATGGTGGTCACCCAAAGGAGTGGCGATAAAATGTCCCCCAGTACCACTTTCTCTCTTATATTTATGTCATGGGACCCATAATTTATCCACCTGTTCCTTAACATATGGTTTATCTAGTCTCTAAGGACCGGGTCCACCAGGCATTGGTCTAACGATTGGATCAATGTGTCGGTCCGCACATTGTTATTCAGCGAGATGAATCTGCAAATAAACAGGGTAGTCAATGAACATAAGCGGAATTTGTGACTGGAACACTTAAAGCAATGTAATTTAGGTGCCGGTTTAGGCAAGCTGTGGTCTACTGTTTAGTAACTCTCGAACCCTGGTAAACGGAACGACAGGACCTTCGTCACTTTTGGCGACGTAAATGATCCGTAGAGGTGGGCCAGGTTGTTCAACTGTCAATTTATTGTGCATCCCGAGAGTGACAGGGCTACGAGAAGAGTCATTCGTCGTATTCGTGGTTTCAGAGCCGAAGAACAGCCATCACAATTTACTGTGGACAAATTTACGAATGTCATCCATGGCACCAAATCACCAAGGCGTTGGGCCCCAACGGAATCTCTACACTGATTCTGAGGAATCTGGATCTGCCTAGAGTTGAGTACCTTACAGCTGTCCTCAACCTGTTTTTGGATGTCTGGAAGATAGGCAGAGTGATCCCGCTACTGAAGCCTGGAAAGGATCCGAGTAAGGGGGAGTCGTATAGACCGATCCTCACCAATCTCACCAGTACTCAAGACGCTTGAGGGTCTACTCCTCCCTAGCTTCGTTGGACAATTTCCATTCGCCGAACATCGGCATGGATTTCGAAGACTGCATAGCACAACAACTGCTCTGCAACCCATCACCGCACACATTTGCCGTGGTTTCAATCAGCCCAGTCCATGAGATAGGCTGGTCCTCTTGGCACTGGAAGGCATTCGACATGGCCAGCCATGCCGAACTCTTTGAGGACATCGCCAATACGTGCATGCAACAAGGCCGAAACGCTAAGTCGCGAATTATCTGTGTGGAATTTAGGGATTTCCCCAAGGCGGGGTGATATCTTCGGCACTGTTTAACCTTTACCTATCTTCCAATCTACCCCCTCCAGACGGCATTGAGATCGTATTATATGCGGACGATTGTACGATCATGGTATCAGGCCCCCCCCCCATTCATGACATCTGCAATAGGTTGAACGTCTACCTGAACGAACTTGCTTCATATTTCGCTGCAACAGATCTGAAGATATCTGTCACCAAATCCTTAGCCACATTGTTCACAACAAATACGCGTGAGGTGAATACTGAGCTGACTGACTGTGATAGTCGATGGAGAAATTATTCCACCCATCAAGTGACCCATAATACTTGGCATCACATTTGACACATTCTTACACATTCTACCCACATACAAAAGCAATTTACGATAAAGTCAAAGGTAGAAATAAGGTCCTCAAGTCACGTGGCGGAAAAACTTGGGGTGACTGCTACAACAACAATAACGAACCCTTGTTGACCTCGTACAAAGCAATTGGCCGCTCTGTAGTCAGTTATGCAGTGCCAGTGTGATCTAGTCAGCTCTATACACGTAGTGGAATAATATTCAGATTTGTCAGAATGCCGCCCTTCGAACTGTGACGGGCTGTCTCCTCAGTTCCTATGTGGACCATCCTCCATCAGGAGACAAAGATTCTACCAGTGCGAAAACATAACTATTGGGTTGCCCAAAAAGTAATTGCGGATTTTTCATATAGTCGGCGTTGACAAATTTTTTCACAGCTTGTGACTCTGTAATTGCGTTCTTTCCTCTGTCAGTTATCAGTTGTTACTTTTAGCTTGCTTTAGAAAAAAAGTGTAAAAAAATTATATTTGATTAAAGGTCATTCTAAGTTTTATTAAAAATGCATTTACTTTCTTTTAAAAAATCCGCAATTACTTTTTGGGCAACCCAATACATGCTGTCTAAGCAATACCTTTTGGACTATTATAACAAGACCTTCCATCATCATCTTGTGGTTAGATATCCACCGCCCAGAAGCCTTAAGGTAGATCTACATGATCGAGAGCGTGAGGTTCAGCGCTATAAGAGAGAACCTCCAGATGAAGCAGCATATCAAGTGGGTCTAGACAATATTCATGCAGACACGGTAGCAGATGCGGTAAATTGCTACTTGGTGAATGTAGTTCTTGGAGAACGACCGCCTCCCATTGCACCTGAAGAAATTGACCTCCCCCGGCAAACTAGAGTAGTTCTGGCTCAATTACGATCCGGCAGTTGCAGCCACCTGAAATCCACCTTAATCACACGACACACGTCACCTGTTCAACAGTCCAGCCAGACTCACTCGACTTAGACCCAGAACTTTTTGGACGCATCCCATCTAAGTCGCGGAGTTCTTGGAGCTGGATACTCAACATAATCAAGCAGACGAAAGATAGAACAGAATAAAGCGCTATCCCCGGCACGGTATAGCTGTGAGCACCACACGAGCTGAAATATTGAGGTCCGATCTGTGTGGTGTTCATTGCTGTCACGAGAAGCTTAGCCGTGCTACTACAGGAGCTTGACGAGGATCGCCACCTCCACAAGAAAATGTGGTTACAAGAACAACAACTTCTATGACCTCAAGCACCCACACCAAGAACGACGCTGATCAATCCCATGACAGCCGGTTGTACGTACCGGATTGACCCGGTGGAGTTCTTCATTGGCAAGGGCTACCGCTTCAGTGTATAACACACTGATACAACAACAACAACAAAGACGCTGATAGGTACCTAAGCATATAAGGCATGATAAAACACATCCAACTATTTGACATGCTGAGTCTCTATACCAGATATGGCCAAAAATAAATTAGCCTCTGTAAAAGCCATTGCCTCCTTGAGTCTCTAAAGTCAAAATTTTGTGGAATTTTAGATTTCATAGAAAATTTTGTAGAACTTCTATTTTTATAGAAAATTAGCCCACATTTGAGTTTCATGGAAATTTGATTAGAATATGTGATTTTCAGAAATGATTTCACCGCAGTTTAATTGGCCTTTCTAAGAATTTTTTCTCACGCTTTCATGTTTCTTTCTTACAGATACCACAACTACAGTCGATTGTACGATCAGTTCAGAGAGCAAAGGTCAGGAATGTCTCGACAATGTCTGCCAACGTCTACTCATTCAACAGCCAGAATTTTTCGGTCTCCGCTATATAGTCAAAGGCAAAGAAGATGAAATGAAATGGATCGATTTGGAGCGTTCCCTAAGTCGACAATTGGAAAAGTATGCAGCCGGAACCAAGATATTTTTGCGAGTACGTCACTACGTCACCACCGGTGTGCGACATTTGAGTGACGAGGTGACGCGTTACTATTATTTCCTGCAGCTCAAGAATGATATCTATGAGGGTAAAATCGCTTGCGACATACGCACGGCCATACTGTTAGCGCTGTATTGTCGACAAGCCGAATATGACAGCTATCAGAGCGATAAGCAGAGTAAAGATTATTTGAAAAAGTCACTGGTATTGCCGAAAAATCTTCAAGGTAAGTCCAATTAAGCCAATGAAAATGTTTGGAATTGTTTCGATACATTCTTTTGTCAGATTTGTGCCGCTCTTCACGTGCAACTTGTGTAATCGTAAATTGAGAAATTGCTTTAAATATTGGGTTGCCCAAAATGTAATTGCGGATTTTTTATATAGTCGGCGTTGACAAATTTTTTCACAGCTTGTGACTCTGTAATTGCATTCTTTCTTCTGTCAGTTATCAGCTGTTACTTTTTGCTTGCTTTAGAAAAA
Source organism: Stomoxys calcitrans (assembly GCF_963082655.1). Classification (NCBI taxonomy): domain Eukaryota; kingdom Metazoa; phylum Arthropoda; class Insecta; order Diptera; family Muscidae; genus Stomoxys; species Stomoxys calcitrans. The sequence continues at coordinate 159,828,782 of NC_081554.1, read as the reverse complement.
AGTGTAAAAAAGTATATTTGCTTAAAGTTCATTCTAAGTTTTATTAAAAATGCATTTACTTTCTTTTAAAAAATCCGCAATTACTTTTTGGGCAACCCAATACAATTGTTAATTTTTTTCTTTGTTTGGTCTCTGTGTAGGGTGGTGGTGCTAGGTGGTGCAAGATAAGATACATCTCTTGTTTGCATGTTTATAGAAATTATTATCTATTTGGCTAGAAAAAGCAAAATATCACAATTGATTAACATGATTGTGTGATTCACCTACTTTTGGCGAGCAAAGAAATTTACCCCAAAATTGACGTCAAAATTGTCTTGATTGAGTCATAACATGTCTGCAAAATAGATTCAAGTGGATTTTCTGCACTCGTGTGTACTGGTACGGGTACAAATAAATTTTGCCCAACTTGTCAATGTCGCTAAAACGACGATAATTTTTTTCAATATTTTATAGCCACCACAATTACATGAGGGTATAATAATCAGATTTCTTTTGTTACTTCTAGATATATCCATAAATTCTTGAGCGTCTTAACTTTTGAGGTTAGGGTGAATGGTGCGCAACCTCGGTTGGTAGCCGCTTCCCTGGGAGACTTTAGATTCATTGAGTTCGACCTAGAGGAAAGAATAAGAGAAACAATCATGGGATCCGCCAAAGTACAAACAAAGAAAGATTGAAAAGGGAACAATTAAAAAGGCGTTAAGTTCGGCCGGGCCGAACTTTGGATACCCACCACCTCGGGTATATATGTAAACCATCTTTCATTAAAATTCGGTAAAAATTTCATACCTTATGTCCCATATCAGTTATATCAAAATAAGTTCCGATTTGGACCATATACTAAAAGGTACACTTGCTATATCTAAAAATAAACCGGTCTGAACTATATACGACACCGATGTCGAAAAACCTAACATAAGTTACTGTGTCAATTTTCAGTGAAATCGGAGTATAAATGCGCTTTTTATGAGGCCAAGACTTTAAATCGAGATATGGGTCTACATGGCAGCTATATCCAAATCTGGACCGATTTGGGCCAAATTGCATAAAAATGTCAAAGAGCCTAACACAAAGCACTGTCCCAAATTTCGGCAAAATCGGACAATAAATGTCTCTTTTATGGTCCCAAAACGTTAAATCGAGAGATCGGTCTATATGGCAGCTATATTCAAATCTGAACTGATCTGGGCAAAATTGAAGAAGAACGTCGAAGAGCCTATCCAAACTCACTGTCTCAAATTTCAGCGACATCGGACAATAAATGCGACTTCTATGGCCCCAAAACCTAAAACCTAGATATCGGTCTATATGGCAGATATATCCAAATCTGGACCGATCTGAGCCAAATTGACAAAGGATGTCGATGGGCCTTACACAATTCACTGTCCCGAGTTTCATCGAAATCGGATAATAAATGTGGCTTTTGTGGGCCTAAGACCCTAAACCGGAGGATCGGTCTATATGGCAGCTATATATCTAAATCTCAACCGATCTGGGCCAAATTAACGAAGAAAGTCGAAAGGCCTAACACAACTCACTGTGCCAAATTTCAGCAAAATTGGATAATAAATGTGGCTTTTATGGGCCTTAGACCCTAAATCGGAGGATCGGTCTATATGGCAGCTATATTCAAATCTGAACTGATCTGGGCAAAATTGAAGAAGAACGTCGAAGAGCCTATCCAAACTCACTGTCTCAAATTTCAGCGACATCGGACAATAAATGCGACTTTTATGGCCCCAAAACCTAAAACCTAGATATCGGTCTATATGGCAGATATATCCAAATCTGGACCGATCTGAGCCAAATTGACAAAGGATGTCGATGGGCCTTACACAATTCACTTTTATCGAATTTCATCGAAATCGGATAATAAATGTGGCTTTTGTGGGCCTAAGACCCTAAACCGGAGGATCTCAACCGATCTGGGCCAAATTAACGAAGAAAGTCGAAAGGCCTAACACAACTCACTGTGCCAAATTTCAGCAAAATCGGATAATAAATATGGCTTTAATGGGCCTTAGACCCTAAATCGGAGGACCGATCTATATGGCAGCTATATCCAAATCTGGACCGATCTGAGCCAAATTGACGAAGCATATCGAAGGGCCTAACACAACTCACTGCCCCAAATTTCAGCAAAATAGGATAATAAATGTGGCTTTTATGGGCCAAAGACCCTAAATCGGCGGATCGGTCTATATGGGGGCTATATCAAGATATAGTCCGATATAGCACATCTTCGAACTTAAACTGCTTATGAACAAAAAAAGAATCTGTGCAAAATTTCTGCTCAATATCTCTATTTTTAAAGACTGTAGCGTGATTTCAACAGACAGACGGACGGACATGTCTAGATCGTCTTAGATTTTTACGCTGATCAAGAATATATATACTTTATAGGGTCGGAAATGGATATTTCGATGTGTTGCAAACGGAATGACAAAATTAATATACCCCCATCCTTCGGTGGTGGGTATAAAAATCAACACGCAAGATGAAAATAAAGGAAACCAGGCAGACTAGTGAGGAGCTCTCATATTTAAGCGAGAGCATTGTCTAGACAGCAAAATGCCTGAAGAGAATGCAGGTAGGAAAAGGGGGAAATCAACACGCAAGATGAAAACAAAGGAAACCAGGCAGACTAGTGAGAAGCTCTCATATTTAAGCGAGAGCATTGTCTAGACAGCTAAATGCCTAAAGAGAATACAGGTACGGAAGGAGGTGTTCACCCATAATCCTGTGTGTTCCTCTTGCAATTGCGGGGCAGTGACATTAAAGGAGCTTGATCATCTCCAACTCCTCGACACAGCAGACATTGTAGAAGCGCGACGTCAAATACCTGACGTTGCAATTAACCCTTAGGACTCCTTTCTGCAACCCGAGGTCATGCTTACTCAGATCTACGATACTTACTTTAATTGGCTATGACAGAACATTTGTTCCACTAGCCGAACGTAGAATAGCATTCCAAGAGCATTGTCTAGACAGCTAAATGCCTGAAGAGAATGCAGGTACGGAATGAGGTGTTCACCCATAATCCTGTGTGTACCTCTTGCAATTGCGGGGCAGTGACATTAAAGGAGCTTGATCATCTGCAACTCCTCAACACAGCAGACACGTAGAAGCAGACACTGCAACCCGAGGTCATGCTTACTCAGCTCTAGGATACTTACTTTAATTGGCTATGACAGAACATTTGTTCCACTAGCCGAACGTAGAATGGCTTTCCAAGCGCCTCGATCTTCTGCGCTCATTCTAAAATATCTGACACCAAGTTTCGAGGTGTCTCCCACCACTTGATCTTTCCATCGGGATTTTGATCTTCTCGGTTTGCATGTACCACCGTGTTTGCCTTCAAAAGACTTCTTTGCTGGAGCTTCTTCATCCATTCTGACAACATGACCTAGCCAACGCAGCCGTTGTATTTTGATGCGTGTAACTATGCTATCGTCGTCATACAGCTCGTGGTTCATACGTCGCCTATATTCTCCATTAACGCAAACTGGTCCATATATTTTACAAAGAATCTTTCTCTCAAATACTCCAAGAACTGCTTTATCTGCTTTCACAAGTGCCCATGCTTCAGAACCATATAACAACACGGGTAGTATCAGTGTCTTGTATAGTGTAATCTTGGTCTGTCGAGAGGTGGCCTTGTTTCTAAACTGCTAACTTAGTCCAAAGTAGCATCTGTTTGCCAGTATTATTCTTCGCTTTATCTCAAAACTGGTGTCATTCGTTTCGGTTACGGTGGTGCCGAGGTAGATAAAGTTACTGACTGTCTCAAAGTTGAGGTTCCCAACTTTCTCCATTTTCTTTATCTGCTCGGTTGTGCTAGGCTTTTTGGGAGTTGAAACTATCCATTTCGTCTTATCTCCATTTACTGCCAGACCCATTTTCACTGACTCTCTTTTGATTCTCTCAAAGGCAGCAGTTACTACTTCCGGTGACCGACCTATGACGTCGATGTCGTCGGCATAGGCGAGTAGCATGTGTTCCCTTGTGATTAGTGTGCCATATCTATTCACATCTGCATCTCATATAATCTTCTCCAGCAGAATATTAAAGAGATCACACGATAAGTTGCCCTTGTCTGAAACCTCGTTTGGTATTTAATGTTTCGGAGAGATTCATTCCTATTCTTACTGCGGAACTCGTATCAGCAAGTGTCATCCTGCCGAGTCTTATTAATTTTGCAAGGTTACCAAACTCAGACATGGCTTGAAATACCTTTAAACGTAAAGGAGTATCGAAAGCGGCTTTGTAGTCAACAAAGAGATGGTAGGTGTTGATTTTTCTTTCTCGGGTCTTTTCCAGGATTTGGCGCAGTGTGAATATCTGGTCCAGAGTGGATTTACCAGGTCTAAAGCCGCATTGATAAGGTCCAATTATCTCATTTACTTTTGGTTTTAATCTTTCACACAGTACGCTCGAGAGTATCTTGTATGCGATGGAGAGGAAACTTATTCCTCTGTAGTTAGCAAATTCCGTTTTGTCTCCTTTCTTGTGTACGGGACATAGTATGTTGCGATTCCAATCATCGCGTATCCGTTCTTATAGCCAGATTGCGCAGAAAAGCTGATGCATACGCCTTATCAGCGTGTCGTCTCCGGTCTTAAATAGTTCAGCGCGTAACCCGTCGGCTCTTGCTGCCTTGTTGTTCTTTAGTCGGGTAACTGCTACTTGGACCTCATTCTGACTAGGCGGTAAACATTCTATATCATCATCAGGGGTTGGTTCTGCGGTATCCTCTTCGCCGCCAACGTCGGACACTAGCAGTTGGGTAAAATGTTCTTTCCATATCCTCAGCATGTTATCTGTGTCAGTTACCAGATTTCCTTCTTTGTCTCTGCAGGAGGACGTGCCTGCACCAAAGCCATTGGTTTGATGATTAATTCTTTGGTAGAATTTCCGGACTTCATTTTGACTTCTGTTCATCTCAATTCGCTCACACTAACGTCTTTCCATTTCATTTTTCTTTGCGGAATAGACGTTTCTCCTTTCTCCTTTTCTCCCGATACCTCTCCTTCATCTGGCACGTCGCCTCTGATTGCAGGGTTGCTCTATATGCCGCATTCTTGGCTTCAGTAGCATCTCCACACTATTGGTCGTACCATGGGTTTCTTGGAGGAGTCTTCCGGTACCCAAGTACGGATTTCGCGGATTCCACTGCGCCATTATATCATCGGAACAAGGAGTGCTTTCATCAAGCAGTTGGGTCCGTCGAGTGGAGTATGCCGCTGTAATCTGTGGTGTTTTGCAGCTTTTCAATGTCCAGCTTCCGTGCAGTGTCAGATCGTACGCCATGTTCAAACGGGTGCGAACGTTTTCTGCAACAGGGTGATGGTCCGAATCTATATTCGCTCCACGGATCGATCGTACATCTAACACGCTGGATGAATGCCTTCCATCTATCACAACGTGATCAATTTGGGTCCTGGTTGTTGTTGTTGTTATTGTAACAGTGTGTTGGACACTGAGACGGCAGCCCTTGCCGATGAAGAAATTCATCGGGTCAATCCGGTACGTACAACCGGCTGCCATGAGATTGTGGGTCCTGGTGTTTTGATCGGGTGACAGCCATGTGGCTTTGTGAATATTTTTATGTTGAAATCTGGTGCAACTAACTACCATGTTTTTTGCCGCGGCGAAATCTATTAGCCTCAACCCATTACTGGACATTATCTCGTGAAGGCTAGACTTTTCAACTGTTGGACCAAAAACGTCTTCCTTCCCTATCTTCGCATTAAAATCTCCCAGAACGATTTTAATATCGTGAGCGGGGCAGCGGCCATATTCTCTCTCTAGGCGCTCGTAAAAAATATCCTTGGTCTGCTCGTCTTTGTCTTCCGTCGGGGCATGGGCACAAATAGGGCTGATGTTGAAGAATTTGGCTTTCATACGGATTGTGGCTAGCCTCTCATCCGCCGGAGTAAAGCTGGAGACAAGGTGTTTCAGTCTCCGACTAACCGCAAATCCACAGCCAAATTCATGCCTTGTGTTGTGGCTGCCATAGTATAGTTCGTCACCGTTTGGTGTTGTACTGACGCCATTTCTAGTCCATCGCACTTCCTGTAAGGCGGTAATATCTGCCTTGTACTTCTCTAATGCATCCGCCAGCGCGTATACTGCACCTTCTCTATAAAGAGTGCGAACATTCCAGGTGCAGATCCGCAAATCATGGTCCCTTTTTTCGTTGCGGGGGTCGTTAACGTTGGGGGATCCGTTTTTACTATTCCTTTGTGTCACATAGTAGTTCTCATAGTTTTCCGAGGCGGGTTACTGGAATTGCGCAAGTAGCCCTCGTTGTGGCGAGCCGCTTGCTCCAAGACCCTACGTTAGCCCCAAGCTGCCCCTAACCTGGGAACAGACGCTGATGTTGGCCATTGGTTATTTGAAGGCGCCAATAACTCAGACAATAACGCAGACTGGTCCAATATTACTCTTCATTATATTTTAAAACTGGTGTTGTTTCATTCGTTTGCAGCGATGACGAGGTAGATGAAATTGCTAAGTTGCTGAAAGTTATAGTTTCCATTGTTTTGCGCGGGTGGACAGGGCGTTCTGTGATTCCTTGCACTTTGTCTTATCCTCATTTACTGCCGGACAACTTTCATTGATTTCCTTTCGATCTTGTTGTTGTAGTAGCAGTGTGTGGTACACTAAGGCGGCAGCCCTTGCCAATGAAGGAATTCATCGGGTCAATCCGGTACATACAACCGGCTGCCATGGGATTGTATCGATCTTGTCAAAGGCTGCCGTTAGTACTTCTGGTCTCTGAGTTGTGTGCCATACCGATTCACATCTGCATCACGTATAATTTTCTCCAGCAGGATATTAAGGATATTACACGATAAGCTGTCTCCCTGTCGGAAATCTCGTTTAGTACTGAACGGTTCGGAGAGGTTTTTTCCTATTATTAGAGTTTGAAAATTTCACCCGATTTCTGAAATCCCGTTTGTTGCTGTAGGGCTCGAGAATGTTAGAATCTAATGATTGATTGCCAATTGTTTTTCATTTTTATTGTTGACAGATAAGTTTCACATTGAATTTCTCTCATTTTAAATGTCTTTTTATTTTTATTTTTTTTTTTTTTTTCATTTTAGGTTTGGCTAATGATGACAATCTCCTGGATAGTCTAATACTCGAAGTTCTGCAACAACATTCTGGCATACAACACCTGACCACGTCTCAAGCTGAGGAAATGTACATACAGTGCTGTCAACAACTGGAGGGCTATGGTGAAGAACGCTTCCAGGCCAAAGATAATCTCAGCAATGATATCAATCTTGGCCTAGCCATCAATGGCATGGTGGTGACTGCTGAAAATGGTCGTCAGTATTTCCCATGGAAAGATTTTCACACTGTGACCATTGATAAGCGAACCATACGCATTGAACAGAATAAATCGGATGGCACCCTATTTGTGGGATCGTTTATATTTCCGGAAGCCGATACGGCTCGTTACTTTTGGAAGTTGTGCATAACACAGCATAAGTTTTTCAAACGTTACATTGACGAAGATTCCTCCTCGAGTATGGGTGATGTGGAAAGTGCAAATGGTATTTCAATAGGTGGAGGAGCAGAAGGCATAAATGCCTCTGCTTATAATGGATATGATTTAAGTGATTCGCGAGAAGATCTCTTACTCGAACATCGTGCCATTTATGTGCCTGGAGCAAATAATTCTGTAACGATTGGTGGCGGTGGAAGTGGCGGAGGTAATGGCTATCAGCAGCCTCTGAGCTCACAGCAGCAACAAACGCAAGAGTATATGTCATCTGCCCAGTCTTTGCATCATCCAGTAAACTCGCAATTGCCACCGCATGGTCTAATGGCTTCGGCCAACTCTTCGTCAGCTTTAATGTCTTCCAATATCTCTTTGGCAGCTAGTCATCAGTCGGGCAGTGGTCGACAGTCTGAGAACAATGGTATAAATGGCAGCGGGGCTTTGCATATGGGTAGCCATCATGGTAGTGGCGGAGGTCAGCTGGGACAGAGTTGGCTTAGCAAGGTAAAGTTCCATCTTTCTACTCTCTGAAATGAAAATAAATTTTTATATTCCATATTTTTCTTTTAGGAATACTCCCATGATTATGTCTCATCCTCGCAACATTTGTCGAATAGCATATTGGATACACGTCTTCAAAGCAGCTCTTGTCAAGATCTAAGCAATAACAACCTACATAGTAGCTCTAGTTTTCTGGGCCACCACAATAACAATAATCACCTGCTGGCAGCCGATGCCCACGAAAGAGAACGCCTGAAAGCCATGTTGCCCACTTATAGACCGGCCCCAGATTATGAAACTGCAGTCCAGCTCAAATACCGCTCCCCTTCCAATGAACTCTACAACTTGAATCAATTGCAATATCAGGCTGCCGCCTTGGCAGCGCACAACTCGGCTGCTGTCTATTATGCCGGTTCACAGCCTGATGTCCATCAGGCGGGGGAAGGTTTATTGCTAGGCCACATGGCCACACATCGCTATCCAGATGTGGCGCAACCAGCTCAAGCCATGCATGCTCAATACAATTTAAGTGGTTCATCTCAAGCCGCCGTTATGGGAGGAGGCTCTTCGCAAGGCAACAATGTGTACGTTGATGCCGTCTCACAGCGTTTACAAATGATGCGCAACAAGCCCCCACCTCCTTATCCGGTAAATCGTTTGAGTTCATCTTCCACACCTGACTTGGCGGTGGCCACACACCGACCACTGCTGGGCTATCGTGCTTATGTGTCAGGCTCCTCTCCGGATTTGGTATCAAATCGTAATCTATTAAACTCGCAATACCCATATGTGGGACAGACTTCAGGGCTGGTGGGTGGTTCGAATATTGGAGGCCAAATAACCACTTCCTCGGGGGCTACAATGTTACACCAATATCCTTATATGGGCCACATGGGGCATTCCCAGTCTTTCCTGCCACCCCATGGTACATTTGAAAATTTAAATATGATCGAGGAGCAACCTTCGATAATGTCACAATTGAGACAATCGGCCTTGTCGCAAGCAGCTGCTGTCGCTGCCGCAGCAACTAATCAAAGCTATGAGCAGAACTCTCCAACCCTGCCTCCATCGGGATATCGGTCTTTTGCAACGATGCAACAGCAGCAACAACAACAACAGCAATCAATGCAACCCGCAGTCTTGCAACGTAATGCCATGAATGGTTCCATAGAACCGATATATGAGAATGTGCCACTGCCGCAATATCAAACCAGCTCAGCATCAGTAACACCACAACGCAATACAGAGCAAAGATCGTCGGGCTCGTCCACTTACAACAACAATGAGCAAGCTATGCGTAATCGCACATCTTCTATGCAATCGGCCCCTGGCAGTGCAGCAGCAGGTATGCACAACCAACAACCACCGGTACCGGCTGCAAGACAACATCATCATCAGCATCATATACAGCAAAGGGAACAAACAACACCGCAACCGCAGCAACAACAGCAATATTTGCATACACCTGATGAGCCGGATGAGATTTCCATGAACATCAAGAAATTTAATCATCAGACTCAGCCGGATCGTGCGGCTAGTACCGATATACAGTTAATGGAACCCTCCACCCCACAGAGAGCAATACGAGCTGCATCAGCGGCGCCCGCCATAGGTCAGAGCAACAGCGGTAGCCAAGAGTTTGTAATGCCTGTTAAAGTCACTCCACCGCCCAGACAACACAGGAATATGAAGAATTCCTCTTCGTCGGTGTCTGCAGCGGATGTGCTGCAACCAGCTCCAACTTCCACACCTATGTCTCCATCATCCGCATCCGCCATGAATTCCACACGCCTAACGACATCTATGTCACACGACGACTCACTGAATCATCAATTTTCCACCCTAAACTTGTCTTCCAACTCCTCATCGTCCATGTACAATACCACATTTGATACAACAACACAAAGCACCAGCACAGGGAATTCATCCACAGCAACGGCGAAACAGGAGAAGCGTAAAAAACGATGGAATTTCTTGGGAAGAAGTAAAACACCCGACAAACAAAAGTCCGCCACCTTGGGACGAGAAAAGGCAACGACAAATACGAAATTGCAAAAAATTAAATTGGCTCAGGATGATCTAAATCTGCATCATCGCTGGTCGACGGGCGTGCCAAAGCTACAACCCATATCGGGACAATTTTCCAAGGATAAACTGGTAAAGCCTTTTGAATAAAAGAAAACAAGTTAAAAATGTCGAAATAGGTTACTTTATAGAGATTTTCCCTAACTCTCCCGGCCTCACAATTTTGTACTAATTTTTCTTTCATTTTGTCTTCTTCAGAGTCAAATACTTAACGATAAACTGAATGATTCTCAACTCTTCATGGAGTTTGAAGCTATACCCAAACGAAGAGAAATGGCTCGTTATGATTGTGCCTTAATGGAAGAAAACACCATGAAGAATTCGGATCCTAATTTTCTGCCATATGATGATAATCGAGTTCGTCTAACACCAACAATGGAGAATCGTCATGGCTATGTCAATGCCTCCCATATATCGGTAAGTTCCGTTGGTAATCTATGCGGTAGGACATAAACAAATTTTGTTTTATTATTCAACAGGCTACAGTTGGCAATAAACAACGCTTTTATATTGTTTCCCAGTCGCCGCATGAGGAATTAACAACACGAATTTTCTGGCAATGTGTATGGGAAGCTGATGTTTATTTAATAGTTCAGTTATCGGAGGATCTAAATTATATACCGCCTAATACAAATCGTCGAATGGAGTTTGGTCAGGTGAGTGTATAATGCGAATATTTCTACGTTGGAATCCATATGGTGAGATTCCCAAGCATGGGATCCATTAATAGGCCACCTGACTTCAAGATAGAGTTGTTGCTATTGTTGTTGTTGAAGGCGCGATCGCTGCGAGTATACAAATCGATTCATGCTGAATAAGCACCAGATATGTGGCCACTCCAATTGGGTCCACAGTGACTCTGCAGTTAGATAGGCATTTAAATATGCGAGTGGTGTCACGGAGTTTGTATTGCATGCAGAGCATACGTTATGGACACATCGTCTAATCTCGAATGACACGAATTTTGTTTGCTACACCATGCAGATCTTAAATGGGCCAGAGTAGTTCTAACGGGTGTCCACCAAGGACATTTATTACAGCATCTGGATGGATTTATTGCAAAAGGTTTTGCAATGAGGCTTCTCCAATGGGTCTTGCTCATCATAGGTCGGACAATCGCCTTATAGGTTGTCAATAGGGTTTCCTGCTCAATTTCCCAAGTGCTGCCGACAAACAATTTATGGATTTTTTTCTTATTTCATGCCTTGTTGTTGTTGTTGTTGTTGTAGCAGTTTATTGTATTCTATCTTTCGTCTGCTTGATTCTCTTGAGTGTCAAGGCCCAGGAACTCTGCGACTAAGATGGGGTGCGTCCCCAGGGATCTGGGTCTGGCCGGGCAGTTAAACAGGTGACATGTATCATGCTGTCCCTGGTTACAATCTGGACAAACATCTTGCACGTCGTCATCAATCCTAGCTCTATAGGGAGTTGAGGCGGCTGCATCTGCCAAACGTAATTGAGGCAGAACTACTCTGGTTTGCCGGGGGAGGTCAATTTCTTCAGGTGCAATGGGAGGCGGTCGTTCTCCAAGGACTACATTCACTCGGTAGCCAATTACCGCATCTGCTACCGTGTCTGCATGAATGTTGTCTAGACCTGCTTGATATGCCGCTTGATCTAGAGGTTCTCTCTTGTAGCGCTGAACCTCACGCTTTAAATCATGTAGATCTGCCTTAAGGCTTCTGGGCGGTGGATATCTATTCACATGATTTGGATGGCCTCTGCGATAACAGCTCAAAAGGTATTGCCTAGACAGCATGTAGTTCGCACTGGTAGGATCTTTGTCTCCTGATGGAGGTGGTCCACATGAGAACTGAGGATACAGCCCGTCGCTCGGAGTTCGGAGGGCGGCATTCTGACAGATCTGAATATTATCTTGTCGCAGACCACAGTGGAAGAGGTTTTCACCTGTAAAATTTTTGGTTGTTTTACTAGCGGAATTATTTGTCCATCGACCATTACTTCAACCACTTTCGCCAGCCGCCTGGCCACTTTCTGTACTGATGTTATTGTTGTTGTAGCCACATATTCATGTGGATGTGATGATCCTCTTCAAGCTCCTGTAAATGAGCAAGCTCGTTCCAGTCCAAATATCGCCGCGAGAACAGGGTGGCCATTGGTTATTTAAAGTCACCAAAAACTCGCCTTGTCATATCGAGCATCATAGGCACTCAGTATTTTTGCAAGAACCGGTGTCGCCCGACCTCTAACTGAGACTCTCCGCTCGATATCGCTGATTGTCCGTGACTACCATGGCAGCTACTCCGTATGGAGCATTGCACTATCCGCAACCTGTGGACGCGCCCGGTAGTTCACTACTATGCTTCTCGTGATAGCAATGAACACCACACAGATGTGTGTGGCGCTCAACCCGTGCCGGGTTCTGAACTAATAATCTAAGATAGGTTTGACTCTTCTTGGTTCACAAGACCCAGATTAACATGTCTAGGCTATTACCAGGTTAGAGATGAACAAACTGAAGTTTTGAGCAGGGGTCTAATCACGGCATTCGATAATGTATTCGTTATTGGTTCGAACAAATGGTCGATACGAAAAATATTTGGATCAAGGCATACTATCGAAATTTGCTACCATTTTGTACAGCATTGCCAGCATCAAAAAGCGAATTCGAATCAAAGGTAAGGTTTAAGTGGTAGTCTGCCATCAGTCTTACTTCGTCCATTATGATACCATAGGAACAGAAGAAGGAAGATGCCTTCTAGTTCATACCGTTTAACCATCCACATCGCTTTAAAAAGTCCAACAACTTGCGAATGTTCACATCCGCTAAATCAAACAGGTTCTCAATGAAATGAGAACCTAAAGTGGAACTCCTTCTGACTGCCAGTGCGGGACGCACACACAGAAGGTGTTCTATAGTCTCTTCATCTTCGATGTCCTCACAACTTCATTCTGCCAAAGTCGTTACTGGCAACCTTCAGTCCGTCAGCATGTTTTCCGATTAAACCGTGACCTGTCATGACGGACACAATGACTGAGACGTCTGTTTGTGCCAGCGACAGCAAACCGGTAGACCGGTAGATTAGGCCACATAGTTTTGAAATGCTCACTGCCCCCTCTTTGTGACCATCTATAGTTCGTTGTCCTTCGGGCCTGGTCCTGAAAACTTAGCTTACATGTCGCTACGCTGAAGCATACCCAAATATTCCTGTTTCCCTGAAATGTGTATGGTAGTTCCTAGTCTCCCAAGCTCTTTCGCTTTACAATTCCTTGGGATATCTCCGTAGCCCGGCACCCAGAACAGGTGAATTTTGAACTATTCAGTCATCTCGTTGAGATATCTGCGACAGTAGAGGGCGTTTCTCCAGGGATTTAATGGCTGCCTTGCTTTATGAGAGAATATTTATGCCAATCGTCGTTATGACATTATATCTTAGCCATTCCCCCACTTCCTTATTTGCAAAGATCTCCGCTTGATGCACACTGCAGTGGTCGGGTATCCTTTCCGATATGACCAGTTCTAGATCTTTAAAGTACACACCAAAGCCCATCAGGTCGTCTAGTTTGGAACTATCCGTATAGAAGTCTATGTAACTTCTATTGCCAGGGACATCGTAGTTCCAATCGGTTCTATCAGGAATAAAGGTACAATACTTTGTATTGAAAAGCGGCTCAGGTAGGGTAATCCACACAGCCTGAGACATCGGACATTGTATCAAGGATTATACAGTGTCCGTAGCCGCCACATGACCAAAGAGAAAGTTCCCTTAGCCTAGCCTCACGGCAGTGGCTGCAAAAAGAGACATAAGATGTAGCATCAAATTCAGTGCATCAGATGGTGTCGTCCTCAGTGTGGCTGTGATGTACAAACAAGCCATCTTTGGATCCGGTTGACCATTGAACAGTAGGTTGACTTTTTAAGCGCCGTCCACCAGACCACGATACCATATAGCAATCCCATGGCAGCCGGTTGAACGTACCCGATTGACCCGATGGAGTCCTTTATCGGCAAGGGCTGCCGCTTCAGTGTAAAACACACTCTACAACAACAACAACATACAGCATTATAGGTCTGACAACTGCAGTATATACCCAGTGCTTGATGCGCGGTCTAAACCCCCCAAATTTTGCCAATGGCTCTCTTGGAGGTGTATAGGACAAGAGTTATCTTTCTTGTTCTTTCCAAAATTTTGGATTTGAAGTTCAATTTTCTGCCCAACAAAACACGCAGGTATTCTGCGCTTTCTGTTAATGGAACATTGTCTCCTCCCAAAGAGACAGGTAACACTGTACGCAACTTGTATCTCCTGCTGAAAATAACTTTTCCAAAGTAGAGGAAACAGTACATCTCCTTGAGGTGTTCTTCTGCTGACCCATCTTTTTAGATCCTCAGATCCCAAGCCGGCCGTAATGCATCTTTTAGTAAGTAAGTTATCAATAAACTTTCTTACGGTAGAGTTGATGCTTAGAAACTTCAACTCCTTCATGATTGACGTCGGTTTTACATTATTTAAAGCACCTTCAATGTCAAGAAATGCTACCATTGTATATTCCTTAACAGCGAGAGAACCCTCTGTGTAGCCGACTAGGTCGTGATGGACTGTTTCAGTGGATTTGCCTTTATTATATGCATGCTGCTGCCAGGCGATCTCCAGGAATCTTTGTCCTAAGATATGTTCCTATCAGCCTCTCAAGAGCCTTCAGCATAAAGGATGACAGATTAATAGAATGAAAATCTTTCGCCTTCGTGTGGTAAGGTTTTCCTGCTTTCGGAATGAAAATGACCTTCGTGTCCTTCCATCCTGTGTGATGGATATATATGACATGCTGATACAAGCAGAGTATATCTCCCTAAGCCAAGGAACCAGTCTATCAGACACAGCTGGTAATTCAACCGGTGATACATCATCAGAGCCTGGTGACTTAAAGGAGTCGAAACTTCTTATCGCCCAAAGGATTTTCGGCTCAGACACAATTTCCCTAATGGCCTCCAACGAATGCATAACAGTGACAACCACATCCAATTGATAAAACGTAGGGTGTGCAAGTAAAAATAATAAAACATCAAAAAACGGCAACTATTGTTTGTTTCTCTTTCGAGACTAGCTTAATGATCGGAGATTTTCTTTGCAAATGGAAAAGGAAAGCCAGAGATAGCAACACACACCAACCACTTTGGGACGCTTTTCGTCTTTGGTTAAATCCAAATCCACTTGATTTGAGATAATCTCCAAAACCCATTTCCACTACGATTTAGGCGGTTTTTTTTTCAACAGTGACGTTTTTGACAGCGTTTTTTGTTGTGATTAGCATTTTTATTATGTTCAGCATATGCATGGCGGTAAGCACTTAAGTTTGTGAAACGATTTTATTAAATTACTACTAAATTTTATAATTTCAATACGAAATTGTCAGATGTTAAGAAAAAGTGCTGCCCAAACATCCCAAGAATAACCGGTATTCAATGCAAACGCAGTGTTGCATTTGAATTTGGAAGGAGATTTGCGGCAAATCTCTTCAAATAAGTTGATTTGCTCACTTTGAAAATGTATGGAAAACCTCGTTGCAATTGACGTGATTTCCGAAATTTCGACGCAAATCTAAATTTGCTCCAAGTGGAAACATGGTCTTAGAAGACTTTTCAACCATATAAGGTGTGATGGCTTCAGGGCCGTGCGTTGATATGTTGTATTTGAATTGTATTAATTGCGAAAACGCCTCTATGATGCAATTACCAGATTAACCACGCTCGATAACCCTGTCTATTAGCTGTACTTTTTCCCAATGCATGTGTTTTTGTGAAATGACAAGACTTTTTCTGCGACAATTACACAACTTCCGTGTAATTTAAATTCACATATATTATACAGGTTAATCGATCTCATACTGAAACCTATGCTCGATATCATATCACAGATTATATCATAGTAGATGCGTTAAGAAGCGAATCTCACATAAAAATCCAGCAGGGATAATAATCATCACACCGAATTTTCTGCTTCATTGATGAATGAAACGAGTTTTTTGTATAAATCAAATGATTTTATAATGAACATGGCATTTAAAAAAATTATAATCTTGTCGCAGATTACTAAACTTCCACACTCAAAAATTGCATGGTGTGTGGAGTCAGGTTTCCAGCGCCTATCACAAATCGGTGTGCAGATGACACCCATTCTGTTTAAATAACATTCGTCGACGGCGTGCCCAGTGTAGGGCCTGCCAATAATCTTTGCCTCTGAAGGACTGCTATGCATCTTGAGAAACCATGATTTTCAATAGCATTGTCACAGAGCATATGAAAAACTGGCCTTTATTCATCACAACTAAATTGAAAGATGCGTTCCAACGAGACCACAATCTGGTTTTTTGCATAAGACAGCTTAACATTCATTGGGGCACCACACTCAGTGGTCAACTTTGTCTCGTTATTCGAAAAATTTACAATTTGATAAAAAAAATCTCGAAGTCGAATGCCGTGATTAGGCCCCATGTATTTTATTTTCATCTCGCCTATATGCTTCAGCTTCTTTACCTTAGGTTAGGTTAGGTAAGAGTAGCAGTGCATTATACACTAACTTAGACAAGTTCAAGTCCATTGTGATAGCACCGTAGCGACAGACCAAGGCTTTTGGTGGGAATCGAACCCACGACCCCTACACTGGTAATGCAAGCACGCCACCAACTCGGCTACCGGGCGTCATTCTTTATCTTAGTTTTAGTTTAATTGGCTATGACAGAGCATTTGTTCCATTAGCCGTACTTAGCAAATCCCTCGATCTTCTGCGCTTCTTCTAAAATCTCTGACACTAAGTTTGCTTCAGTATCAGCATCGATATTTTATCAACACCAAGAGCCTTTGGTTGTTGTTGCTGTTCTAGCAGTGTATTGAACACTGAGGCGGCAGCCCTTGCTGATGAGGACACCATCGGGCCAATCCAGTGCGTACAACCGGCTGCCATGGGAATGAGAGCCTTTGGTGTTTTTGCTTTTCTTATGCCCTCAGGAAAATCTGCTGCTCCGAATAGCAGTGGTTCGTCCTCGACTGTAAACTTCCTTGCCTTACGTAGAATACTTCTTATAGTTATCAGGTTAGCTTTGCTGCTGTCCCAAATTCTTCAGCATGGCTTTTTTGGTTTATATTTTTAAATTATCCTCTTTAATAATGATATAACATATTCTCTTTCATTTCAGTTCCAGGTTTATCAGGAATTTTCACAAACTACCGATCGTTGTATAACCAGCAAACTACGTCTTTATCACATACAATCAAGACGATATCGTTCTGTATGGCATCTCAACTACACCGATTGGGGTGAACAAAATTGCCCGCGTGATGTAAATCATTTCTTGGAGTTTCTGGAAGAGCTCAATTCTGTGCGCATGGCTTCTATAAATGAAGTGCCGCCGGGACACAATACAAATCCGCCAGTACTATTGCATTGTCTTGAGGGTGGGGGCAGATCGGGTGTAACATTAACAGCGGATTTACTATTATATACTCTGGACCACAATGAGGTTTGTACAAAGCTTTTATTTTATTATTGGTTAAAGTGCAGTTTCTGTGTGAAGGCAGTCGACAAATGTCATGATGAAGGAATATGAGGGAAGATTTTAAGACCAGACCTATAGTTTAACCATTTACAAGATTCATAAAAGCTCACTTGGTCTTGGCACCGTGTCCGTCTTCAAGCATAGGCATATGTGTACTCTTAACGTATCGCTATACACCCCATATATGCCCTGCACTCACCATCGCCAGCCGCACCAAACTAATGTAGATGGTGCTGTAACTCTGTGTTCTGTGTGGATGACGAAGTCCATACTAGGGAGCCCAAGTTGGGACGAAAAGTCGACTTTTCGACCTTTATCAAAATAACAAAAGTCGATTTTTCGACTTAGTTTTGCAAAAAGTGGACTTTACCAAAGAGTCGACTTTTGCAAAAAGTTGACGTATCGACTTTTTGTCAGTAATTTGCAAAATTTTCTAAGTAAGATACCTCTATTTCTTACAAGTTTTCGAAAACTTTTTTCATCAAGATATAATCATTTCCTGTATTTTTATAAAGAAGATGCATTAATAAAGGTTTTAGATGCAAATTTGGCGCATTTTTATATCAAACCACCTCGCTATCCTAAAGCCAATATGGTTAATTTGTATACCCTATACCACTACTGTGGTACAGGGTATTATAACTTAGTGCAGTTATTTGCAACATCCAAAAGGGAGAGGGATAGACCCATTGATAAGTATACCGATCGACTCAGAAACAGTTTCTGATTCGATTCAGCTATGTCCGTCTGTCTGTCTATCCATGTTAATTTGTGTTCAAACTACAGGTCACAATTTTCATCCGATCGTCTTTAAATTTGGTACAGACATGTTTTCCGGCCAGGAAACGAAGCCTATTGAAATTGAAAAAAATCGGTTCTGATTTAGATGTAGCTCCCATATATGTGTTCGTCCGATTTGCAGTAATAATGCAATAAATTGGTCATTTGTTAACCGATTCTCTCGAAATTTGGTAGGAAAGACCCTGCGAAGTACCGACCAATAGCGTTATGCTCTTCGCTATCCAAGGTTATGGGGAGAATGGTCAATTACCATCTTGTGAGATAATTAGAGTCCAATGGTTTTGTTAGCGACTTTCTGATTCGATTTAGCTATGTCCATCTGTCCATGTTAATTTGTGTACAAAGTACAGGTCGCAGTTTTCATTCGATTGTCTTCAAATTTGATACAGGCACGTTTTTCGGCCTAGAGACTATTGAAATTGGAAAAAATCGGTTCAGTTTTGGATATAGCTCCCATATATATGCTCGTCCGATTTGCAGTAATAATGGAATAAATTGGTAATTTGTTAACCGATTCTCTTGAAATTTGGTAGGAAGGATTTTTTCTTGACTCTCGAAATTACTGGTGAATTTCATAGAAATCGGTTCAGATTTAGATATAGCAGCCATATATGTTGATCGCCCGATTTTCACTTCAAGAGCTACTGCAAGCGCAGTTATTGACCAATATTGTCAAAGTTTCGCACAACGCTTTCCTCAACGACTGCGACAATAGAAGTTTGGTCGAAATCGGTTCAGATTTGAATATACAGTGCCTCACATAAGTATTGGCACAACCATAAATTTTTAACTTGACCGCTATTTTCCAGCCCCGTCTCCCAGTCTATTAAAAAAAAATATTTTTCCAAAAGAACCCATGTTGTTACTTAACTAATGCAGAAATTTTTATTCCAAATTTTTTTTTAGTTTTTCATATTTTATTTGACAAAAAAATAACTCGATTTCATCGCACAAAATTATTGGCACACTTGTTGTTCTGCTATATTTTTTTCCTAATTTCTGTCAGTTGGCAACTCTTTTTGCAAAAATATTGGTTCCCAAAAATTGTCTACCGTGTTGCTTTGTTCGTTGCAATTGGTTCCTAAAATTATCGACCGTGTTGTTTTACCGCTAATTTAAGTTTTTTGTTAAAAGAATAAAATTAAATGCAGAAAAAACACAAAATGGCCCTAAAGCAAAAAAGAAACGACTGTATCTGAGCGGAAAATTTTAATACACAAATTATAATATATCACAGCCAAGGAAAATCGTTTGCTGAGATCGGCCAAATTGTGGACAGAAGCAGTTTCACAATTCGAAGCATCGTCAACAGGTTTGAAGGAGAATCAAATTTACAAACCTCAAAACGCTCTGGACGTCCCCGAGTTGTAAGTGACCGGGAGCGTCAAAAGATAGTGCGAGAAATTCAAAAAGACCCCCAAAAAAAAAAAACATCGCAATTAACAGCTGAAGTTCAAGAGGAGACTGGTCCCATGGCGGTCAAAAAAGTGCTCCATGAGGTCGATTACAGTGCCCGAATTGCTAGACGTAAGCCGCTTATTTCTTTAAAGAACCGGAAGAAGCGCATAGCCTACGCAAGAGAAATGATGTGTGCCAATACTTTTGTGCGATGAAATCGCGTTATTTTTTGTTAAATAAAATATAAAAAAGGATTTTACATATTTTTTTTTAAGTAACAACATGAATTCTTTCGGAAAAATATTTTATTTTTGAGTAGACTGGGAGACGGGGCTAAAAAATGGCGGTCAAGTTAAAAATTGATGGTTGTTCTAATACTTATGTGTGGCACTGTAGCTCCCATTTATATGTTCGTCCGATTTTGAGAAATATTGCAATAAAGAGCTCATTTGTTAACCCATTCTCTGGTAATTTGGCAGTAGGGATTGTGTATGACTTTCGAAATTACTGGTGAATTTCATAGAAATCGGTTCAGATTTAGATATAGCAGCCATATATGTATATCGCCCGATTTTCACTTCAAGAGCCACTGCAAGCTCATTTATTGACCAATATTGTCAAAATTTCGCACAACGCTTTCCTCAACGACTGCGACAATATCTGAGAAGTTTGGTCGACATCGGTTCGAATTTGAATATACAGTGCCTCATATAAGTATTGGCACAACCATCAATTTTTAACTTGACCGCTATTTTCCAGCCCCGCCTCCCAGTCTGCTCAAAAAAAATAATTGTACGAAAGAACCCATGTTGTTACTTAACTAATGCAGACATTTTTATGCAAATTTTTTTTTAACTTTTTTATATTTTATTTAACAAAAAAAAATAACTCGATTTCATTGCACAAAATTTTTGGCACACTTACATGTTCTGCTATATTTTTTCCTAATTTTTCCAAAAATATTGGTTCCTAAAATTATCTACCGTGTTGCTTTGTTCGTTGCAATTAGTTCCTAAAATTATCTACCGTGTTGTTTTACCGTTAATTAAGTTTTTTGTTAAAAGAATAAAATTAAATGCAGAAAAAACACAAAATGGCCCCAATGCAAAAAAAAAACGACTGTATCTGACCAAAAAAAATTATAATGCACCTTCACATCCAAGAAAAATCGTTTGCTGAGATTGTCCAAATGATGGACAGAAGACGTTTCACAATTCGAAGCATCGTCAACAGGTTTGAATGAGAATCAAATTTACAAAACGCAAAACGCTCGTATGTCCCCGAGTTTTAAGGGACCGGAAGCGTTAAAAGATGGTGCGAGAAATTCAAAAGGACCCCAAAAAAACATCACAATTAACAGCTGAAGTTCAAGAGGAGACTGGTCCCATGACGGTCAGAAGAGTGCTCCATGAGGCCGATTACAGTGCCCGAGTTACTAGACGTAAGCCGCTTATTTCTTTAAAGAACCAGAAAAAGCGCCTAGCCTACGCAAGGGAATATGTGAGCCGACCGAACAGCTTCTGGGACCAAGTGCTATTCCCGGATGAGAGTAAGTACAACATTTTCCGTTCTGATGGCCGCTCCACTGTATGAAGAAAGCCCAATACGGCATATGAAAAAAATCTTGCACCTACAGTCAAACACGGTGAAGGAGGAGTTATGGTATGGGGTTGCATATCGTCTGCGAGGATCGGTTAGCTGGTTTTCATAAATGGAATTGTGGAGAAAACAGTATATTTAAATATTTTAAAGGAAAATGTAAAAATAAACGTGCGGACAAACGAATCTACCGAGGTCATTTACATTTCAACAGGACAATGACCCCAAATATTCTGCTCATGATGTGCGTATGTGGTTAATAATAAATATCGCACATGTCCTGCCGAAGGATGTGGCAGATCTCCAGACAAAAAATACGGGAGGAAACTACGAAAAAATTAGTGCATTGCATGCCAAGCCGTTTGGACGCAAACCATTTGGACGCAGAAAATATAAGTGTGCCAATATTTTTGTGCGATGAAATCGCGTTAATTTTTTGTTAAATAAAATATAAAAAAGTGTAAAAAAAATTAGAATAAAAATTTCTGCATTTATTGACCAATATTGCCAAAATTTCGCACAACGCTTTCCTCGACGACTACCACAATATCTGAGAAGTTTGGTCGAAACCGGTTCAGATTTAGATGTACCTCTCATAAATATGTTCATCAGATTTGGGTAATTTGCAATAATGTTGTCATTTATCAACCGTAGTTGTTACAGTTTTAACACATTTGCTCGAAATTTGATACGGATTGTTTAATAAGTGAAATATCCGCCGAAGTCCATCAAAATTGGTTCACAATTGGATATATCTTGCACATTGTACTTATAGGATAGGTGTAGGATATTATACAGTCGGCACCGCCCGACTTTTTCCCTTCCTTACTGGTTTTTACTAAATACTAAATTCCAAATGCATCTCAGAAAAATTAAAAACAATTCTTTCCGTAGCAACGTAGCAGCAAGATTAGCGAAAGCTGAACTTGTATCTCTGTGGAGCTTTCTCTTCGACTTTTCGACTTTTTAATCATTGAAAGTTGACTTCGACTATTTCATACAAAAAGTCGACTAATCGATTAGTCGAAAGTTGACTTTGGGATCCCTAGCCCATACGGATATCCTTCCTGCACTCTTCCAGGATTCGCTTCCTTTTGTCCCGGTCTAAATTTCTCCATATGTTTGCAGTGCGTGAATATCTGGTAAATAGACGATTTACTAGGAATAGTTGTTAGTTGGCACATACAATCTTGTCTTATTTCTTGTGTACCGGGCATAGTATAAGTTTCCAAACATCAGCTATACGTTCATCAGCCAGATCGTACAGACGAGCTGATACATTAGCCTCATCAGTGTCTTGGTCTAATCAGCGTCTTAAATAGTTCTACTGGCAACCCATCGGCTTCAGCTGCCTTGTTGTTCTCCAGCTAGATTTATAGTTAGAAATATTTAGCATTCTTATTACTGCTGCATAG